>NW_011887747.1:796280-824631 GCF_000806365.1 Fopius arisanus | reverse complement strand
CGCTTCTCTGTGTACACATGCTGCACTGAATTCAATGAAGCTATATTTAAGAGAAAAAGAATAGAGAGAGAGAGAGAGAGAGAGAGAGAGAGAGAGAGAGAGAGAGAGAGAGAGAGAGAGAGAGAGAGAGAGAGAAAAAGAAAGAGAGATAGAGAGATTGGGGGGGGGGGCGAAAAAAAGCTAATCAATTCACTTCAATCATCTTCGTTCATTAACGACGAGTTATCACGCATCAAAATTTCAACCAAATTATGAGATACAAATATTCTCTTATGAATTTAACAAAATTAATGAGTCGATTTTTCGTGCGGAGGAGTAATTATCGATGTATAATCAATTTTGATGGAATTTTTGAGGTTGAATGTACGAGAGGTATTTTTTTCTTCATGATAATTACAGGCGCATTATTCTCTCCGAATTTTCATTTCCTCCAATTTTTTTTGACACTTAATTGTCTAATGCCTGATGAATACAGCCGCAATTAAGTGTAATCTCGGATGACGCCTTGATTCATTAATTTTAACGTTCACTGTCGGCCCATCGCCAGATGTTCGAGAAGCTTCTATTCCTCACTATCCCGAAGCGTCCAAGGCCTCTCTCATCCTCCGGGAGGTAGAAATACTGGGAAGATTCGACAGTGTACACTGTTATAAAACCAACGACAGGTAATGTACCTGGATATTGGGGTCGAGGATTAGTCCCACCGCTCTGTTAATTGCCCAGCACGTTGGTCCAATTAATTGGTTGAGCTAACCATGAAGAATCGGCTTGTCAACCCACCTCTCAGCCTCCGAAAAACTAAACTTAGGTCTCTCAAATTTCTTACCTGAAATGGGAAAAACTAAAATTTCCAAAAGATGCTCGAAATCTTCTTCTAATAATGAGGAAGTTCACCCAAGCGCAATTAATTGAGGACCTGGTCGGTACCCTCCAGCTGTCCCTTCTATTGTTCCATAAACAGGTAAAATTTTTGGGCACAATATTGGAGAAAAAATTTGGTAGATGCTGGTTGTATAAAATATGAGTAAACAATGGGATTTTTTTTGTTGAGAAAAAAATTCACGACTATAAATTTCTCCACAAACAATGCCGAGTAACTAGAGCCTGTGAAGGATAATCTCTCGGTATTTATGGAATTTCAGGAGAAATTATGAAAGCAAATATGAGGGAAGAGTGGTGGAAAGCGTACAGACAGGGAACGTTTGAAAAAAATCGTCTCCACAAATTCGGGAATATTTTCTCGGGGAAATGAGAGAGATTGGTGGATTATAGGTAAAATACTGAGAACAATGAATAATAAGCAGGTGTCATGGAGTTCTTTGAAATGAGATTAACGGTAAGGAAAATCCCTCGCAGAATCCCAAATGTACTCTTCCGAATTTCACTGGTACATTGTGGAAATAAGCAACAATGTGGTATTTATTCGTAAGCTTCCTGGAAGAGCTCGGTGCTTAGAAGTTATCCCTCTTATTTCAAGAGAGGAGTGAAACTGGTGGTCCGCTGGAGATGTCCAGTTTCACTGTTCGAAGACAAGAGAAGGGTGATGTGACAATAGGGAAAAATTTACGGTGGTAGTTTGGTGGAACTGTGAAAGGAAGAGCTGAAGGAAAAATAACCGAGGGTTCTGCACTCGAAAATTCACAACAATGTGGGACCAGCCGCGGGCTTTATGAGCTTTCGCTTATTCTCAAACTACCATTGCACGCACCTGGCCCAAAGCGTTACCTGCGTATTTACTTTGAGGACCACCTGAAACCCCCTGCAGTACCGGACACCTGCTTGTTTCAAGTTTGTTCTTCAATTTTTCTTCATCACTTCCTCATTATTCCCCTCCGAAATTACTCTCGAAATTCTCACATCGTATGTCATTTCTATCATAAACAAGAATATTTCAATTAATTATTGAGATCAACTAGTACTAGATTAATAAATTCTTCAAGTTATTTATTTTATTTACGCTGCTACATTTAATCAATAAAATCAGGGTTCACATTCACTGAAATGAAAAACTCAGTGAATAGAAAATCTATTTCGATTCGCTTAAATAGCGAAAAGAATTTCTCATTTCAGTTATTCAACTGAAGATTCTTCGAATGTTTAAAATGTTTATACATATCCACCCACACTTCAGATCCTCCAAAGATACCGAGAAGATTTGAGATGCCCCCCTGTCTGTGTGTGGGCGCAAAACGTCTTGGTATTATTATATTGCATTCTAACGATCTTCATACACACGCATCCACAGCGATAAATATGTCTACCGGTTCGAGAATCAGGAATTACCGGAGTTTCATCATTTACCCGTGGTATCAGCGTTAAATAAAATTTTTCCCCCATTTTATTTTCCCTGCGTGTGTCATCGCTGTAATCCAAGATAATTAATTACCCGAACCCATCAAAATTACAGTAAATCTCAATAGCGTTAGCGGCGAGAGGTTAGATTAAATAATAAACAGACGAAATTGTTCTAGCTGGTGTAGGTGTGAAATAAACACCCTGAGTAGATGCTTAACGCGATAATAGATTTGAAAAAGAGCCCCTTTAGAGATTACCTCGTCCCCGGAAATTCCAGTCATTCCAGACGTCCGCACTGCCGTCAACTAATTTCAACTTCCTGGGAACCTAATTTCTCGTATCAACAAACCCCGATCAAAACACGATTTTCTTTACGTCAAAATAATTCCCAATTAGCATGTGTCAACTCAACCAGAGACCACTATATTTCAATTTAGTTATTATGGACACTACTTCAAAACAAATTTATTATTCCCTTGACTGATAAAACAGCGCACGAAACAAACTCCCTCGTTGTTATAAAAAAAAATCTAATAAGTTCCGCAGAAGTAAATATAAATATTTGGCACGTGGGATCGTTATTCAAATTTATAATTGTAGAGTGATAACGGAATCTACTTTGCAAAACTGAAATTCTTGTTAAGACACTGAATGTAATTCACTTATTTGGTCAATAAAATTTCATCGAGTACTTCTGGTTATCCATGAAAATCTTTACAGTAGTGAGTAATCAAGACTTGAATGAAATAAATAGCGAAGAATTTACAAGTTCTGTTCCCCAATAATGTAATTTCCACTCCTTTGATGGCACGTCAAACTCGTCAAATCTGAGCTGTTCTCCGTCTCACTCAAATGATAAAATGCCGTTGAGGGCACGTGTAGCACAATTAATCATTCAAAGTGTGAGTCATTGGATCATTTACCGTCGGCTAAAAATCCATGGGCATTTCAGATAGCCGTCAGTCTTCCATCGATACACTTTTCATATCCAATCATCCCATTCTCCCGAATGATGTGGCTCTCGTACTCTATCATTCTTACTCTTCCATTTGGCTCCCACCATCGCCTAATAATAATACCTCGGTACTGAAATTATCTCCCGTCCATACCCACCCCTGTCCCTTAGTACGAAAGCCTAGGAAAATATTCCTATAGGATAGCCAGAGGATCTGCACGTACATTCACCGTCGCCTCTACTACACGAGCGTGTCGGATAATGGTAATATGAATAATTGAGCACACTCGCGTCTCGCGTACACACAGCTATGAGTTTTTGTTGTTTTTCCATGGTTTCCCCTTCTTTCATTCCGTATTGTATTGCATGAAATTGGTAAAACCAATTAACCAGACAGCCAAAACATATACTTTATTTCTTATGTCCTTGAATTTGTATCGTGCAGGAATTATTATGAAGGTATGCCACCCTCGCACTTAGAAAATTCATTTTCCCGTATTTTCGGATATCATTCTTAACTCGACTCCTCCAAGTTTTTACTTGCATTTCAAGAAGGTACATTATTTATATAATTCATCATTGAATTATTATTAGGTTTGGTAGAGAACCAGAAAACTTTCGAAACTCGAAATTTCACCGGAAATATAATAATATTGTATGACTTAACGGAGCAAACAATTAGGAATACTCCAAGTTGCCTCGATCTTCGATGCCGTCATGAATATTTAGTAGCAAATTACGATGAATGTTGAATTACTCGGAGTGCAAGGGTATACCTTAATTTTTGGAATTGGAAAACTCAAATGAGTGTGTGACTTTCAGAAATTACTTAAAGATCTCATTATTCCCTGTAACAATCACGGTTTTCATCCATCCATCGGAATCCATCCCGAATAATCAATGCCCAAAAGTCCGATATTTTCTCAAATCAATCGACAGTATCACATTACAAAGCGTGATGATTCGAGCGGTTGGACAATGTTGATGGAATCATCGGTCTCGGAAAGCCTTGTTCCACTCGGGTGGTCCCACTATTCCATTTCGTCCCGCTCCCTCGAAAGAACAGCCCCCCAAAATTCATAACCAGGCAAAAATGAATCAGCCACCATTGAAGAGAAAAAATCCACGAGGAAGACAGATACATCGGTAAAATCACGAATTGATTAATGACGAGTTAGTTATTCGAGGCGCCTGATTGATGCTGAGGCGTGGCTGATCGGTTGGAGAAGTTTTTCATACCGCTCCCGACAGAGGTCACGTCTCAACGATTTTGCGATGGTTGCTTCTCTGTATTTTCTCTATATGCCACACATACATTTGTATAGTAGTTCATCAGACACTGGTCTGAACTAAATACGTGTGGACCACTGTGCCAAGAGCGAGAAAGAGAGAGAGAGAGAAAAAAATCATGGCTCTGTACACAGACAGCTTTGATCCGCAAGACCACACGAAGGACGAATAGCAATTAGTAATAATTCTGTCAGACAATGTGCCCGCATATGATCCGTTAGAGGGGAGGGTTGAAGAAGACGATACAATGAGAGATTCATGTCAGACATTTAATGGATATGGCGGAGGGGCGAGGGAGAGCTCGGGTTGGAGCGCGGATTGTAGTCTCTTGTATGACATTAAGATTGACAAAAGAAACGGGACGAAGCCAAACGACTGAAAAATCGTTACACCAATGGGATATTAAGCATCAGCCGCCATTACGGTCATGAGCACTTCCGCGATAATTGCAGTGACTTTTTTATGCACGGAGAAATACCCATAGGCAAATTTACCCTTGAATTGTTATTCTTGTAATTATTTTTCGTGATCATATGTGCTCGACTATTTGGATAAAATTGACAGTGAAGTAGTGTTTTTATTTTCGAATGTGGAGACTTCCGCGAGAAGTGCACTTCCTTTTCTCTGATGTCCAATCTCTGCTCGTCGATGACTTTCTCATGAAACATATTCAGTGCTCATGTGGCCCAATGGTTGGTATATTCTCCCGCGTCATCGTTAATGAATTATCGTCCAAAGTCCGTAGCTCAGCGGGATGCAATCGGGCATATCTTTTATTTCATTCTTCTCTTATTATCCCGTTGAATTAAACGAGGCGATTTCAGCGATCAAATTAACAACCTTCGATGGTAACAACTGCAAAATAAGAGGAGGATTGGTATGGGTGAAGCAGGGAGAGAGAGAGAGAGGGGAGTGAAATATACAGAGTGAAATATACAGAGGGGAATGATGGGCTATGAACTGAGAAGAATGAATCTTGATGTGGAACGTTGACTTGTTTAGCCCTCGTTACTCGGTCAAGGCGTATATGCTCTTGTCATTGGATTGGTGTGGTATCTTGCTGACGTACATTCTCCAATTATACTGGCGTTATATCTTGACTTCCGTTGTTATTTCCTCCGAGTCAATCCGAGGCTAGGCATCAATGCAATTGTAGGGTTGGTTATTACGGTGATACCACGTGCCCAATGGGTGGGGAGTAAGACTGCTGTTGAACAATGCAATTCACCCCTAGACTGCCACCACCATTAGCTCAGCAAACACATCCTTGAAAAAAATAATAAAATGGAATAATAAAAAATGAAACATGGCGCTGCACAATGGAGAGAGAAAAATAGGTGGAATGGAAAATCATCAATTAGCATAATGAAGTCATCGCTCAGTGACTAATGGCAATCAGAGAGTTGTATCGAGTAGATAATCATCGTCGGGTCAACATTGTCATCATTACCCGTCATACGTAACGACCATTGGCGGGAATCAAGACGTTTTAACCCACCGTGGAACGCCTCCTCTTCATCATACCAAGCATGCTTTTATGATCTTAAACGTTGCATCAGGTAAAAACGGTGCGTTGCCTTCTTGCATACAACGCGAAAGGTGAAGTCCCACAATTCTCTTGACCCCACTCGAATTAATTGCTCATAAATGGATACACTAAGTATCAGAGATTGCCACAAATCATTCTCATTTGGATTTACTGGATACTTCTTATAATCATATTTTTAGCCCGGCAATTACAATGGATTGTTGGTGTATCGGTGGAATAACCGAGGATCCGAGGAGCAGCCGTGATTCCTTGATATATCGTGCTACGTGGCGATATATAAACACTCTCAGTGTGCACACAAAGTAGCATTTGCTGCTGGAATGGTAGGGGATTGTGCGGCGTGGGTTTAAAGGGTTGAAAGAGAGGGCAAACGGTGCGTGCTGCCATTACACCAGCTGAGTGTTTACCAAGCAACGGGCTAATGAGACACATACAGTGTATACTCGAGTGTCGAGTGCACGAGCAAACCCACTCGATCGGGTGTGATGGCTATCGGGTGTTGTGTGTGTATACGAGTCAGGGCCTTTATATGCCGATGGGAAAATCTAAAGGTGTTCGGAGGGCTTTTTACGGAGAAATTTAGAGCGTGTTACCGCTGTAACGCCCCATTCTCCTTCATTAGGACTATTTGAGTAAGCAGGCGTGTAATGATTTGATGGTAATGCACTTCCGCCGGACTTTTGTCAATGTTCTTCTTAATCATCATCACTTTCCGATCCAAGTAACTGATCATGTATGAATTGTTACGCCGAATCTTTCGGAAAATCTCTGAGAGGCACATTGTTCACTTTTTTTTTCAAGTGTAGAATTATCAACGCTCATGACAAATAACTACATGTCAAAATTCTTTATCGATCGGAATTATCCTAAAGGAGGATGGTATTGCGATAATTCCTTTGGTTTTAACCTGGTTTATACACTATGATGACTTGAATATCTAGCGGTGGCCCTCGGTGTGTAGAGCCCACCGGTAGTGCCGCCATGTCTAATTATGTCGCATTGATTTTGTCATTAGCAACCCTCAGACCCAGCGACCAACCGCAGTTGAATGCTGGTGCTTCGAATTGTAGTGAGCAAAAAGAAATGCACATTTCTCGTACAATTGCAGGCAGGAAAAGAGCCCAGGGGGCAACAGTCCATCCTCTTCTCTCTGTTCCACTCATTAGTTTCTGCATTACAAGTTTATAATAACTATACAAGTCCAAGTGGTTCGCATTCTTCATGTCCGACTCTCTTGCACTTTACTTTCTATCTTTGTCTCTCTCTCTCCACTTAAATGAAATAATCTGTTTGGTTTTGCTTCCACTGCAAATGATGACAATTAACTGTGTTTTTTTCCTTTTTGTTGGAATTGCCTTTTTTTAATGCTGTAAAAATTACGGGAGTGGAACAGTTTAGTTTCATTGCGCAGAAAAAACTACTTAACGATCGTAGATGGTTTTTAGTGGGAATTGAGGGGAATTTGGAATGTTGCAGAGCTCTAAGTGTTACGCCTGTCTGAAGATATATTAAAAATATATAAAACTCGCCACTCATATAAAATAAATAGATGCATATAAACCAAAAAAAAATATATATATCAAGATTTTTGACAAGTAAAAATTATTGCTTTACAAGTGGATTTTTGCAGATCTTTGGTAGAATTTTATTCATATATTCTTCTTCAACTGATGATTTAGTCTTTACGTTTGATTTCTATTCTATTCGAGTTGCGATGCCCTCGATCCATCGGCATTATAAAAAATTGACATTTCCGTGGGGGATTTGACACTACGAGTGTACATGTAGGTTGTTGGATAATTATTAATTAACTATCGGTTAATGTACGTCTGATCGCATACATTAGTGGACCCTAACGTCAGCCCTAGTTGGTCATGCCTCTACACATTGATACGTGACATTATAATGGAGCCCAATAAAAAGAAAATCCCAGTGGCTATTAAATGTCGCGTATAGGAAGAAAGAAAAAAGACGAATGAAAAGGGAATATAAAACCGCGGATGAAATTCAGAGCGTTTACAAGGAATAAATATCCCTCCACTGGCATCGTACATTTTAAAGCTGTCTTTATCTTCACATTTTAAAGCATTTGCTCCACATGTAGGTATTATAGCCTGGCGGGAAAGTGCGTGAGGTGCCTTAACAGCAGAAGTAACACGAGTCTGTAAGCGCGTAATGAATCACGCCTCGCTCGATACCCACCTCACTTTGAAAATAAAATACACGTTATACACGTATAAAAGCGTGCATATTGGTAACAGTGTAATTCAATTTACCACAGCCAAGCCATCGTATGAGCACTCTAATGACCCCTTCCCAACCATTGTTCACCGTTTTAAACTCATGAATATTTGAATAGATGAATTCAAACCGACACGTTTTATATCCACCTACTATTTTCCATTTCCAAAACGAAATCAATTCATGTCACAGCCATCCTAAATTAATGAGTATTGAGTCTTGAGTCTTTTTCGGCATGTCCGAGTACTTCGAGGATATTTGAGGGGGAAAAAAAATGTGTCGGTTGAATGCGTACGTTATTGATTGAAATTTCTAACGAACTTGTTCTCATTAGCAATCAACCTGATTCTTTAATCAATATTTTCACGAAACTGCCAATTCAAGGCACTAAATGTTCAGTCTGATTTTTTCTATTCTGTTTGTCATCAAATATAACTTATTGAAGTAGGTGCAGGTTTCAGTTGCAAAATTTACAGCACATTTTCAAGCAATTATAATTCTTGGTTTGTCGTAATTGTAGTTTGATACGACATTCAAGTGACTTTACTTTATTCAGCTTATCGGCTTATCACTTTCCCATGAACAAGCAAAGTAATGCGGTCGATTATTCATCAACGTATATCACTCATTATCTTTCGCGTCGCATTAATCGTTATTTCCCGGAATCCCGACGCCACTCCCCAGACTTCCCAAAAATGGAATCAAGGTGTGAATATGTGTCGTCAATTTCCGATAAAAACTGAAAATCGATTGTAATTAGACGGTGAGAAAATAATTGCCGAAGAAAAACTCCTTTGATTTTGAGAAATTGGGACGTTCATTAATTCTTCATTAATTCTCAATGTGAGGGAATGCTTATTATCTGTCAATTATATGCATTAGGGCATGAATTGAGGAGGAGTAACGAGAATTATGTTACTGAAGACTGATAAAAAGAAGAACAATTGTTAATTCGGTGCTATCGTATCGCGTGTCCCGTTGTTTGTAGACTGTGGCAGCCCCCCTCCCCCCGCAAACCCCATCATCGGCGTGAGTCCGGCCTCTAGTGATGCCAGGGTTCCTGGTAAACTCAGAAATGCCAGATTAGGACACACACTCGAGGATTGCACGTTCTCTGCGGTAAACCCCTCACCACTCACCGTGCCTATACTCACTGCTGAATAATGAAAACCCTTTATACACACGATCCGCTAGTACTTGATAGATTATTGCTTGCCACTGGCGTATATATATCGTGTCTTCTTTACGTTATTTGCGGGGTACGGAAAAAATCGAGTTGAGAGTGATTTTCAATCGACCATTGTGTGACCCTTGTGCATTTACTCGTTTAATAATTGCCGACGTAAATTGGTAATAATTACACGTAATGATTGAACAATAATATTGTGAATTAAAAAACCATCATAACATGGAACTGTAATACTCTTTCCGGAAATAGCTCGAAGAAAATTCTATGAATTCCTGCAATTCTATCAATTTTTATGAACCGTACAGAATTAGTTTATATTTTTCAATGAACTCTGATAATCTGTCAATTTTTATAAATAATTTTGAATTGAATTTTAACGTAAAAAGTGAGGAATATATTTACTTTTTAGAGTTTCAAGTAATTTTCGAAAACTTGGTAACCCTCTGTTCTGAGGCCGAGTCTCCCATGATTAACTCATATCTGAAGGCGTAATTAGGCCCTAATAATCCCGAGTAATTGAAGAAATAATTTCTTGCCACTCGAGCCGGATAAGCCTCATCTATCGGCGTATTTTTGGACCAATAGGTGGCATTTATCGTCGATTTTACGTGTTAATCTAGGCCTGTACGATTTGTCGCTTATCGGCCTAAGCCTGTCTCCATAACTTTCTTATCAGGACGTTACCACCAAACGCCCGCGCCACCTATTGCCGACGTCAATCAATGTCGATCGTCAGTAAATTATTCAGTGTCTATTGTCACTGGTCGCAATAAGAATTTCTTATTGAGAAATAATAATTAAGCGTCGAGGACGTAAAGTTTTCGGGGGAAAAACAATGGCTCTGCGAAAAGCTCCACTTATCGGCCTTATGATAAAATGTACTATTTGGCGATCCAGCGTAGTCAAAGAGGCGAAAAAAATCTAATAATCTGCGGGAGAGCCTGAAGAATCTCCTGGGGGCCGTGCGGGCCGTTCTCGGCGTGCGTGCGTGTTACGGGCGAGTTTCTCACGGTGTTGTGCATTCGAAGGAAATTATAAGGGAGCGGGTTAAAGTCGGGTTAGCGCGGGGGTGTTTTTCGAGTGGCGGTGCAAGAGTAAAAGAGTACCAACGATGGGGGTTGCTGCTGGCGCTAGAAGGATAGTGAATCAGTTAAAAGTGGTATGAGAAGGTAAATCACACTTAATTGATATCACAAAGAAGCCCTTCCTCGGCGCCGCCACCCAGTCTAAACCCACTCCACAACTTGACTTCATAATCACCATCTCCACTCCTCTCCCCGACTCCTCTTGGATTAAACGCCGTCCAGATCCATGTTGAAGGTAAATTAACCTCCACCTCTAACACTGCTGAGAGCCCTCTCCTCATTTCGTGTGTTTCCACAACCCTTTTATGCCTCTTCGATTACCGTTGTCTTCGCTAGTGCGCCTCAATACCTCTCCACTCCTT
This sequence comes from Fopius arisanus, assembly GCF_000806365.1. Classification (NCBI taxonomy): domain Eukaryota; kingdom Metazoa; phylum Arthropoda; class Insecta; order Hymenoptera; family Braconidae; genus Fopius; species Fopius arisanus. The sequence goes on along the minus strand of NW_011887747.1, from coordinate 813,665 downwards.
TCATGAGGTATATTTCTGGAATGGGGAATTTTTTTTTTTAAGTACCGAACAACTCGGTATAGCCTCAAAAACCACGAGGATAATTGCTCCTGCAATCCTGAAACTCAAGGTGGGACGTTTCCAGACTTCCGCTCGAGCGTCGCCCGCGAATTTTACCCGAGTGCACAATGAATATTTATTTCTCTCGAGAAAAGAAAGACTCTTTCACCACTGACGTGAACACGCGAGAACCCCCTTGCAGCCCCCCCCATTCACTCCGATTTCCCTTGGTTGGTCGGTGAATAGCAGATCTCGAGGCAGGAGACACGATATATCGATACGTAATGAGTTGCGTATGCGATAATTGCTCCTGATTATGTGGGGGCTTTTGATCTTTCTACTTTCGTATTTCTGTTCTTTTTTTTTTGGTGGAGAACCGAAGGTTTGTAGTGTCATATGGCCCAAACCGCACACCACGTGACCAACAAAGGGTTGAATTGCATCGCGAGAAAGCAGGGCCCAGTGCGGTTTGGGAGGCATACATTGGTTCGGTTTCCGGTCACTCTTGAAAAAAAAAAACACTGTCAGCAACAATACATCTTTCTTATTTCTCTATTTTCACTGGGATAATATCCGGCATCGGGCACGCTTTGAAAGAAACCTATCAACCACCTGTGTTGCACCCTTCCTTCGAAAACTTTCACCAGGATAAACCGTACAACCCACCCCGTTTGTGCGAGGATCATCTGACTCGAGCTCTTCCTCCATCGATTGCTTCTCGATATCGTGAGAGACTCACGTCCATCACGCGAACTCTCGGAAAAGACGACGAAACGACGATTCGGTTTGGAGAAAAAAAAAAAAAAATGAGGTAGGTGAAGAGGATAGACTTCAAGGACCCCCCACCAAAGGTCCGAGGTCTCACGATTCTAAATTTCTTATTCCGCGGAGTCTTTCAGACACGGAATTATCGACAAAACTATACTTCTCTTTCCGCCTAGCTTAATTTCTTTGCTTCTTTTAGTTGTTTTTTTTTTTTACTTCATTCTACTCCTTTACTTCTTTAACTCATCCTGGTTTTAGGCGGCGGTTCATCGTACGAAAATCGATATGGAGGCTTAATCAACGCCAGTCGAAAGTTCATAGTCATTCGAGTTGTCACGAGAGCCATTCAATCGATTCATCGGCTCGCTCCTCCAAAAACTGGTTCGATGTTATTCAAAATACGAACTACATAAATTTTCGGGTGAAACATTGTTTACCCACGGACAAATGAAAGTTGAGGAAAAATTGCATCACGTAATTGTGAGGTAAAACTCTTGTCATATCTTCCACCTGGCGGTTCGGAATTAAAAAAGAAACTGAGAGTTAAAAGGTGGATATTTCTTCTAAAAATTTGCTGCCCCTCGAAGAATGTCTAGATATTATTTGATTAATGATTAAAAGATTATATTCCTCAGATGAAGATTGAATTTTCAATCCTCAACCGAAAAAAAGTTTCTTCCGAAAGTATCCGGAGAATCTTTGAGAGAAAATTTAATGCCCTTCTCAGTGCACGCAGTAACTGCCAAATACCACATTTCATCCGTCTTTTATAGCAGATTTGTGTCACCCTGATCCTCTTAAAAAGAAACATTGTCTCTCTTTCAAAAGCTTCATAAATTACTGAAACTAGGAAAGTCGACCAGGTGATGTTGGCAGATGTTTTTGTCGAAAAAGTCCCCGATCCACAGCAACGAAAACAAGCCACCCTTGTTTTCCATCGAGCTAACCAGAGATGGAGGGAGGGGACGCATGTGTATTGGTTCTGAGACGTCACGGTGTTTCCCAACACGAGGGAAAATGAAAAAAAAAAAAACCTCAGAGGACGGCGCAGAGGGAACGCACACCCTGTCTAGAACGAATCGTACAATCGAGACAAATTATACCAGAAATCATTCCCCGAGAAAAAAAAAGATGCTCACGAGACATTTCTTTCGAAAAAGGTGTTTAAAGGGAGTTCATCAAAGAGGTTACCTAACCCGACTATTTATCATCGGTCTATTTGCACGATACACAGAGCCAATGTACTCAGAGCGGCATACGACACGTTTGATCCGTGAAGACTGACGTAAATTCAAGACTGAAACCAATTATTCCTTCCGACAATCGACCGTGCGATACCGTATCTCCCCCCCCAGCTCAAACAAAAAATAATGCATCGTTAATTTCGCGGGCGGAAACTGCCAGTGCTTTTGATTGAACCATCACAAATCACTTGGTCACTCTTTCACCGAACAATAGCAACACGTTTTCGACCCGAAGAAACTCCAGAGTAACTAGAGATCATCATTCTATCATCCAATTTTTCCTCCACCCCCTGAACTACCGTATTACCATCTCATTCCATCAGTCTAATCGCCAATGCATCATACCAACAAATATCCAACCCATCTCCAATCACCGAGAGAATAAATCGAATTGTTATATTACTTTTGATGGCATAGAAATTCACCCGATTGCTATCACTCGGAGATGCTGTGGCTGGGCGTTTTGGTCGCGATAATCTGGGAAAATGACCGTTGGGATACCGTAACGTACGCATTACAAAATGGATACGGTTTGGTCTCCACTGATGCTCATGGGGATATACGGTGACTGGATTATGGAGTTTGTACCACGGAATTATGAGGGATCGGTGGTACATAAAGGGGAGGCAATCCGAGAGTAGATGGGGGGAAGGGAGAGGGAGAGAGAGAACGGGGAGGTGTATAATGCGGTACACGTACGCACCATAATGTCCGGTGGTATATATTCCTTCACTTAACGAGAGAGAGAAAGGGAGAGGCGGTACGGAAAAATAATGCCCGGAGAGTGAGAGATATTCTGTGATGAGAGTGCCTCGGGACGTCACGACGGGATCTGCCACCCCCACGTATACCAATGAGAATAATCGTTGCTGTGGATGCATCTTTCAATACATGCAAGCAACTGAGAAACTAAAAGATGAGATAGACGCACACCTACTTATCCCTTCTACTGTGCATTTGCCGGGATCCGTTAGATTCCAGGGATACCACTCGCTGTGGTACAGACCAACTTGGATGATCCCCCGGCTCGATTTCACGTAATTGGGATGCAATTATAAAATGGCCGAGCCGCTTCTGGCGCTTTTACACCGCTCGATTCGAGGAAAACGTTTGGAATATTCACCTCCATCGCCGTCGTTACGAATATCATTGCCAATCTGACACGTATTGTTTGAAATACAACATTTTTTTCAATCAATCAGACTGAATGAATGATTGATAGATCCCTCTCTGTCAAACGAGTTTGTTCCATATAATTGCAGAATCAAGTAATGAATTTATCAATTAAAACTCGTTTGATATTTGTGATATTTTCTGAAACGCATGTTTTGACGATTTTTACTGGCTGCCTGTAATTGAGCCCTTCAGAAATGAATATGGAAATAAAATGGTTGCGCTAAAATCTTGGCTCGGAATACAAATAGACATAGGTTTTGAGAATATTCTGAGCATAGTATAAGTATTCATATTGAAGCGGATCGTGACCCTCGCTGTACCTTTCTATCCTTGTTGCTCGCCTTCTCGGATCGAAGCGGCGAGAACCTATCGATACTCAATCGATAGATAAGTCGGGTCGACGGGTCGCAAACACAGCTGGCTCAGGTATAACCTGGGTACAGACGATTCCTTGTATTTTGCGACGCGCGCGCGTGTATCCCCCTATCTCACTCTTGAATTTCTTTGTGCAACAAACCGTTGTACTCAACTGTCCCGTGGATCTCTGAACTCCAGGTTATATCCTCTTGTGTGCCCAGCTTGCCGCATTTCTGGGTATTTTCCTATCTCCTTTTTCACCTCTGGTACGAGTGTTGTTTGCCCGGATTAACTGGCGACTGGCTTTATAAAAAAGCCGGCACAACGTTAGTCGAGTGTGTCTCCCACGCAACGTCGCAAAACTCACAATGATGACATTATATTAGAATGAATACGTTGAGTGACTGGAATTCGATGATTGTGAAGTGGAAGATTTGGTGTACAGTGTATGCATTGATTGACAATATGTTCTGTTTGATTGCAGGTACGACCTGGGGTTGCGACGGGGTAGCTAGTAAACCTTCAACGGTGGGTGAAGAGGACGATAAAACGGGGTGGAAGGCGTTAACAAAGGTAGATTGGACGCTGTGCAAGGTGGGAGGAATAAAAGAAAGTAAAGTGAGCGCAGACGCATGCGCAATTGGTGATGTGAGGCTGGCGGTCGCCTCACGTTTGGGGTGATGCCCTCCAGTGAGCCCCATCCCCCCCAGTACCATCTTCAGCACCGCACAATTCCGCCATCTCATTTGCAGCAGCACTCGTCGTCACCGACGAGCGCAACAATTGGCCAGCATCAGCTATATCAACAGCTGGTGTCTGTCCATCATACCCAGAATCAACCGAGCCAGCAGCACGGCGTTGGCTATCAAAATTCCGCGTACGCGCTACAAAAACAGGAGATGAGCCCGGAGGAGGAGGGTGGCCGGAGCGGCGGGTCCCCTCCGGCTGCTGGGGCTGCACTCCATCAGCCACATCATCCACGAACAGCATCACCACCCTCCGGTACTGAGCCCTGTAATCGTGACGCTATACCAACCCCAACGCCAACAGCCGACACAACAACAACAACAGTCAGTTCGAATGATACACTAGCAACGGTATCCGCAGCAGCAAGTGCTGCTACCATAACAACAAGCGTTGGTATGACCACTATGCAGTCATCAGGTCAACCTCAATCACAACAGCAGGGTCCAAGTCCGAGTCCAAGTCCAACAGGCGGTGATGTTGAAAAATTTGATGGTAAAATTGTTTATAATCCCGATGGATCAGCGTATATTATTGAGGGTGAGAGTGAATTGAGTGAGGACGATTCATTGCCAGATGGTTGTATCGTTGATGGTCGTGGTGTTTCCGTACCACACTCACTGGTCTTTCCCCAAATAGCAAGCGCCTACTATGTATCAAGGTTATACGCCCATCAGGCATATCAACAACAGCAGGCACAGCAGCAGCAGAGAAATTCAGCTCAACCCCATAATCCCGATTTGCCGGTAATGCACAGTTATCGAGTGATTAGTTATAGAACAGCGGAGGGTAGTAAAGCGCCGCCGCCAACGCCAGCTCCACCGCCTCCATCAACATCTGTGCCAGTCAAGCCAATTCTCATGTGTTTTATCTGTAAACTGAGCTTTGGTTATGCCAAAAGTTTTGTTGCACACGCACAGGGTGAGCATCAGTTGACACTGATGGAGGATGAGAGGCAGGTGCTGTCGCACGCGACGACGTCAGCTATTATTCAGGCTGTTGGCAGGGGTAAGCAGCCACTGGTCAGCTTTCTCGAGTCAGTGACGAGTTCGTCGTGTCTCCAGAGCTCACCGGTCCAGGGGCAACATCGTGGTACTGAATCAAATGAGCACGATATCTCAACGGCAACTAGTACACCAACCAGTACACCGGGTATACCAAGTAGTCCGCAGGCACAGCAGAGGCCATCGCCAAGTGCCCCAACCACACCGACGTCTCACGCTAATTCATTGAGCTTCAATCATCAACCCACACAGCATCAGTGGACGGGTCAAGTGAGTGCTGCATCGTGGGCGAAAGCACCAGAGGCAATGCATTATACATCACCACCACCGCCATCATCGACCAAAGGTTCGCCATCGTCGTACGCTGCTCTCACCCAACAGCCACCGAATTTTCTAACTGGTACGACAATCGGCGTGTGCCCGGAGCACATGCAGGGAAGACCGAGCGGCGTTGAATGTCCGAAGTGCGAATTAATACTGACAAGTAGTCGTCTGGCTGGACCTGGTGGACCCCTAGCTGGCATTCACAGTCGTAACTCATGCAAAACCCTCAAGTGTCCAAAATGCAATTGGCACTACAAGTACCAGGAGACACTAGAAATTCACATGAAGGAAAAACATCCCGAGAGTGAGACATCGTGTATCTACTGTATCGCTGGTCAACCACATCCGAGGTTAGCTAGGGGTGAGACATATACTTGCGGTTACAAGCCATACAGGTGTGAAGTTTGTAATTATTCAACAACAACCAAGGGCAATCTCAGCATACACATGCAGAGTGACAAACACCTCAACAACATGCAAGAGCTCCAGCAGGGTGGTGGTGCTGCTGTTGCAGCGAGCAATCCCTCGTCATCGCAGGAGGCACCAATGCCAACGCGGAGTCCCCACCATCCCCAAAATCACAGTCCCCACTTGACGGGTCAGGCGGTGGCTCAGGGTAAACCAAAACCGACCTTTCGCTGTGATGTTTGCAATTATGAGACAAATGTTGCGAGAAATCTCAGGATACACATGACGAGCGAAAAACATACGCATAATATGCTGGTGCTGCAGCAGAACGTTAAGCACATGCAGACACTGTCAGCCCTTCAGTCACACCATCAGCAAGCGCAGCAGCACCACCACCAGGCGGCTGCACAGCAGCAGCAACTCGAACAACTGCTGCATCTCGGTGGTCTGGATAAACCACAGCACGCCGAGGCAGCGCTCGCTGACATGGCGTACAATCAGGCTCTTCTCATTCACATGGTAGCTGGCGGTCAATTACCACCCCAACTGCCACCAGAGTTACTCGGTGGCATGGCAAGTATGAGTGCAATGAGCAATCTTGGTGGGGACGTTGGCTTGTCCCCAGACAGCATGGAACCACCACCAGAGCCAGCCGATCCCGATCCATCTCACTTATATCACTGTTGTGTGTGCAATAACTTCAGCACCGATTCTCTCGATGCTCTCGGTCATCACTTAGCCACTGACAGAACGAGAACGCGAGAGGGTGAAATACTTGCCCTGGTAGCTGGTAATTTTGTCTGCAAACTGTGTTCGTACAAGACCAATCTAAAAGCTAACTTCCAGTTGCACTGCAAAACGGACAAGCATCTACAACGATTGCAGCACGTGAATCACGTGAAAGAGGGCGGTTCACGTAATGAGTGGAAGCTCAAATTTCTCGCCTCCCCAACTAGTGCACAATTGCGTTGTCACGCATGTGACTACTACACAAACAGTGCCCACAAGCTAGTCATGCATGCAGACTCGCCCAGACATCAAGCAGCAGCTCTTCTTTTACGACATCTACTCGAGGCCAGTGCCAATACCCAATCCCAGAGTAAACTCTATCACTGCGCATTATGTGGATTCAGCGCTAGACATCGACTACCACTTTTGCAACACGTACGATCTCTCAGGCATTTGCAAATGGAGCAACTCCATCAACTCCACAGACGCAGTGGTATACAAGGCAATGACAATCCCCACACGGATATTGGCGATGTCTTTCAAGTTGTCGCTGATCCCGATGCACCATCAACCCAACAAGCTAGTCCCACAACACCAACGACACCCAATGCCGCTACCACCAACAACGGTGAGTGTCGCTACGTACACTCCCACAACAAATCACAAAATATGTCATTCATCCACGACCATTTACACGATACAATTGATGTTGTTTTGTACTACTGTTATGCACCATGTATTTATTTTTTTTGTATTTTTTTTGCTGTTTTTGTTACGTAACTCGTGGCTTTGTTAATCAAAATTACCTCGATATACCTGCAAAGTCATAAATTTAATTGGCGAACTGTCGAATAAATGGGGAGAACGTGAAAAAAAAAAAAATTCACCAAAGACACCTATGTCTTGGCTTCTTCATTTTTTATTTTTTATTTCTTTTTGCATAATGAATCCACTGCGCCATGAACCCACTCATCGATTACATTCGCACTGCAATTAACCTCCTACCGCAATTACGGTTATTTCATTCCTCTCGGTAGCATATGGCAATGGCGTGTGCCCACCTCTGTTACACACACACAGCGTTCTCATTCCTGTGTATGTGTTTTCTTTATTATTTTGGAATAAGTTGATATGCCATTGTGCCACAAGCGTCATGTACATTTTACCCCCGATTCGTAATACAGGGATCGTGGAACAAGGCCATAGAATTTAGAGCAACACGCGTCAGCATTTCGCCTCCATCGCAACTGGCGTTCCAATGTGGTTTCGGACAATGTCTGGCCTACGGTCGATCTTGGTGGTCTTCGAGCTTATTACTGTATGACTAGTCTCCTTACTCCATGATACTCTCAAAACCAATGCATGAACCACCTCAATTTCTGTCTTCCCACCATCACGGGAATGCCGGTTAATTCGGTGTATTACGAATCTATAATGCGAATTTTATATTGGCAGGCGCTTGTGGGCATCTGCGGCGGCCTCCGACCTACCTTTTCATTTCCTCCCTCGCATCCCCCTTTAAATTTTACGGTTTAATCCTGCATTTTTTTCAGAATGGGAACGGCTGGAAAAAAAAAAACTTTCACCCCGCAACTTTGGCGATACCAGTTGGTCAAGTGCGTGGGGATCGATTGGTAGCGCCTAATAATTTTATCGAAATGCGGTTACTGGGGAAAATGTTGAAATTAAAATATTTCAACCGGACGAGAAGGCGTCACGTATCCGTCGGTGGGCCACTTTGTTTCCGGTTGTCGAAAATGCAGGAGGGAGCGTGTAACACTCAGTAGTTGAGGGGAAAAGTAAAAATAACAAAAATCGCATGTTCCACATCAAGAATTGCATAGTATTGACTTTCCCCATGACGTTTCCGGAATTCAATGCCGATGGGTAATTAAATTCCTCGCGGAGTCATATGAATGGATTGAGCTTCACGATTTATATTGCCTGGGCTTTAATCAGGGATGACAATCTGACTATTCATAGATTTTTTTATTCCCCGGCAACGTGACGCCCCATACACATCTCCATCACGTCTAGCGGTTTATTGAAAACTGCCGTTTATTTCATCTCGGTGTGTGTCCCCCATTCGTCGCGTGGAAATTAACACCCAGAAACACTTGAAACAGGTTTTTTAACGGCGAACTTCCAAGTATAAATAACGAGTCGCGTGTCGCAAGGCACAACCATGGGCTACATTAATCCGAAAATTGATTGGAAACAATGGGCTATAATGAACAGCCGATGAATTTCTAACGGATTTTTTTGCAAAACACTAGAGTTGAGGGTACGATTCCTTGATTGGTTTACATAATTCAGTCAAATTTCTTTGAAAATTTATGTATTTTTTCATTTTTACCCATGAAAGGAGATACTTTAATAAATATCTTCGACGAATCATTCGATGAGAAATAAAATATGTAAAAAAATGAACCATCGACGAATCACCCGTGACTCACACAAAACTACACAGATTGATGTTTAATCGTTATCACAATTTTAGTAACTGTAGTGTCTATTATCTTGCCATACCCATAAATATTTTGACCGTTTTATTTGTTTTCCAGAGCGACGTGAGGACGGCAGCGATTGTGGTAGTGAGGTGAAACAAGAGCCAGAAAACGATCAAGAGCAGGATCCAGAGCCTGATAACGATACAGAAGAAATTGTATGTCCATTCTGTACGTATCAGCCAACATCGAAGGAAGAATTGAAGCAGCACCTCCAAGTGGCCCACACACAAGAGAACGAGGATAAAATGGAAGTTGTTAAGGAAGAGCCAGTACAAGAGTTGTTGTGTCCATTGTGTCAAGATGGGTTCAAAGAGCGAGCTGCTCTGGAAAAACACGTGATGCAAATTCACTCGGTGAATGCAGACGGTCTCCAGAGGCTGTTACTCCTCGTAGACCAGAGTCACTGGTTAAATAACAGTCCACGAAACACATCTACACCAGCGGCAACACCTACATCCCCAAGTACAACAAAGCAAAATCCCGAGGACGATAACGAGAGAACGAGCGAAGAGGTCGAGGAGATAGCGAGGTGTACAATATGCGGTAGAATCTGCAGATCGCTGGAGGAGCTTCAGCAGCATCACAGGGAGTCCCATCCGGCGACAACGCCAACCCTGGCAGTCAGTGAAAAACACGTCTACAAATATCGCTGTGGTCAGTGCAGTCTGGCCTTTAAAACCCTCGAAAAACTTCAACAACACTCGCAGTATCACGCAATTCGTGATGCCACGAAATGCGCCCTTTGCGGCAGATCTTTTCGCTCAGTTCAGGCACTCCAACGTCACCTGGAGTCAGCGCACGCCGACCTTCAGGAAGACGAATTAGCGCAGTACAAGCAGAGTCTCCTCCATGCCCATCCCCTTCTGCAGGCCCTTACTGAGGAGGCTATCAGACGACAGGGTGGTGTTGTCGGTGAGCAAAATACCGAGGAGGAGACGAGGGGCGACGAGGAGGAGAGCGACGCCAGTGATTCATCGCCCCTCCACAAAGAGCAGAGATTACTCGAGGATTATCTCAATAGTCAATCAATCGCTGAAGACTCGTATCACGATCCTCAACGTAAATTCAAGTGCCATCGTTGCAAAGTTGCCTTCACGCGACAGAGCTACCTCACAGGACATAACAAGACTTTACTACACCGTAAGGGTGAGAAAATGACCTATCCGATGGAGAAGTATCTTGACCCAAATAGGCCATACAAGTGTGACGTCTGCAAAGAGAGTTTTACGCAAAAGAATATACTATTGGTTCACTACAACAGCGTCAGTCACCTGCACAAACATAAACGAGCAATGCAGGAGCAGGGAAACAACAATACCTTGATCTCTGTGATACCCCCGGCGAGTCCAACGGAATCACCAGACTCTCAACAAGATCACGACAAAAAACCATACAAATGCAATATCTGCAAGGTTGCGTACTCTCAAGGCAGCACTTTGGATATTCATATGAGAAGTGTTCTCCATCAAACACGAGCTAGTAAACTACCAGATTTGGCTGCAAGTGGTCAGCTTGATCTCGGACGACCGTTGATCGAGCAGCCACCGCCCTCCAGCCCAAATAGCCCACCAGGCAGCACAAACACCGGCAACAGTAACAGCAACATGCTATCCTGTCCTCGTTGCAGTGCTCTGTTCGTCAGCCAGGAGCAACTGACCACTCATCAGCAGTTGTACTGCATTTTCAGTAATCCATTGGCGCTATTTCAAACACTGGCTGCGTCGCAGCAGATGGCAGCCTCGACTCCAGATAAAACCCCTCCACCGATTTCCACGACGCCCCAACTCCAGCAAGCTCCGACCCCCAATCAGGTTGATATCTTATCTCAACCGAGACACAAAACATCACAAATGTACAAACACTTACTCGAGAGCTTTGGCTTTGATCTCGTGATGCAATTCAATGAGAATCACCAGAGGAGGCAGAGGAAGGAAGAGGAGGACAGGGCGGCACTCCAGGCGCAGCAGGAGCAGCAAAAGCAGGAGCAGCAAAAACAGGCGCTGGCTGCACAACAGGCAATGGAGAAAGAGGATCAGGAGACTGAAGAGCCCGGTGAGGAGGAGGCAATTCCTGAGTTAACGAGGAGCACTTGTCAGCACTGTAACAAAGAATTCAGTAGTGTCTGGGTGCTGAAGGCGCACTGCGAAGAGGTACACCGTGATTTAGTGCCAAGGGAATTTCTCGAAAAATACGCACAGCAGTTCAAGTGTGAGTATGAGAAGAAGAGTGTAGTTGTAACTGCGGCGACTTCGTCATCCACAACGACAGCACCGCGCAGCTCAACACCCGCAGCCAATCAGCCACAGGATTTGAGTTCTGATAAGGAGAAACGAGATAAGGATAAGGAGGAGGGTGGGGAGAGCAAAGAACGTATCAGTCGCACACCGGAGGCCACTTCGACTACTCCAGCTACAACTCCAGCATTAAGTAATACTCCGGTATCGAGTAGTGAATCGGTTACACCAACTGCAACGAGTAATTCACAGCATCCTATGCAGTCACAGCCGCAGAGCCAGCAGCATGCCCAGATGACACTGGCACAGCAAATGTCGGAAATGCAAGCTGCCCTCAATGCCATGGCCGCTAGTCAGCTGCAACAGCAATTGCAACAGTATCCTGGACTCATGATGGGCATGATGGGACTGCCCCTGGGGCTCAATGTGCCTGCTCTTGCTGCTATGAATCTACAGCCACCACTTGTACCAATGATGCTACCACCCCCGCCTTACGATGCGGCCAACAGTCAGAACTCTGCGTATCCACCCATGCAGGCGCAGGCTGATCTTCTTGCCAAACAACATCTCGCCATTCAACAGCAACAGGCCGCTGCGGTGAGTTTTCTTTCTATTCTTTGAATTTTCCATTTTCGCGACATTCGAATTTTCACGCGACGGGACCTATAGGGGGAGTGAGGTAATACCGTTTTAACGTTTTTCTTAATTATCAATTTTTCGAAATGAAGACCGATTTTAGGTGGAAACATTATATTCTTTCTATTTCCCTTATTTTCATTTTTTTTACATCATTTTTAGGATTAAATATTTGTTTCCCTTGATAGATTATTTTATGTATACGAACTTTCCGTGTAAATAATCATCACTGATATTTCTCTCTCATTAATTTCTGTTTCTGCGCTGAATAACTAACACTGAATGGAAATACTAACTATACGATGTTAGTTTGAGTAGAAGTGTCATTAATAAGATGAGTTTTTTTTAGCAGCTTTTATTTCGCCCCGCCCGTTGATTTTGCCCCGTCCTCCCGTAAGGATTCTTTTTTAAATTAATAGTTTTTTCGATTTTTCGATACCTGATGAACGAAGCATTCGGAAATTTAACGCTTCTAATTTAACGATTCGTGTATAAGGGACCTATAAGGGGAAATACTTTCCTTTGCGTGTGATTATCTGTAATTCGTACATTAAATTTATGTGTGTTCCAATGGGTTATGAAAACAGATTGCGAATCCAAAGGTTTCGTTCCAAAGAGTTTTAATTCTATTTCGGTGTTTGCAATTTTATGTCCGAATTCGATTCTATGGTAAAATTTAATTTTAGAGGTGAGGGGGGTATTCTCACTATTTACCTCAAACGTTTTTAATCAAGCGCTTAAAATTCCCCTCGTTCGTTTGCACATAAAGTAAAATACTGAGTCCTGAAGAAAATCCTCTTGCATGTATGTGCAGGCAAGCGCAGCAGCCTCGCAGAAGCGTGCCCGCACCCGAATAACGGACGACCAACTGAAGATTCTCCGCGCGCACTTCGACATCAACAACTCCCCAGGGGAGGAACAAATCGTCGATATGGCGAAACAGAGCGGTCTCCCACCAAAAGTGATTAAACACTGGTTCCGAAATACACTGTTCAAAGAGCGCCAACGAAACAAAGACAGTCCTTACAACTTCAACAATCCACCGAGTACAAGTCTGAATCTAGAGGAGTATGAAAAAACAGGGGAGGCGAAAGTGACACCACTGAACTCCTCGACGTCGGGAAGTTCGTCAGATGACAAGAGTCCAAACAAACAGTCATCTCCACCACCAAGTGCCCTGGCAACGCCACCAACAACCGAAATAAAGCAAGAGCCCCTGGATCCACTACCATCACAGCAGTTGCTGCCCCAGCATCAGCTGGAGGAGCCTCACCACTCACCGGGAAGCTCTGGTGGTCAGCAATCGCGTCCGCACTCGCCCGCCTTGAGTATGAGTTCAGTTTTTTCCGGATTGCACCACGAAATGTCTCACAGTTCAGCGAATCCATCGACACCAATGCTGCCACCAAAACTTACACCTCAAAATTTCGCAAGTCCAAATGCCGGATCGGGATCTGTTCCGAGCTCTATAGCAGCCATGGCGCTGACACCTCAGCGCTCTCTGAGCCCAGGTCGTGGCCCAACGGATTTTTCCTTCGGTGGAAACAGCAACGGCAGCAATTCCTCAGGTGGTAGCTCAGGCAAACGAGCCAATCGCACTCGTTTCACCGATTACCAAATCAAAGTCCTCCAGGAGTTCTTCGAGAACAACGCCTATCCAAAAGACGATGACCTGGAGTATTTGAGTAAACTCCTGGGTCTTTCTCCACGTGTGATTGTCGTGTGGTTTCAAAATGCTCGGCAAAAGGCGCGCAAAGTATACGAGAATCAGCCAGCGGCTGAGCCAGTGGCCCAGGGCAGAGAGGGTGACGATGGCTCCGGTCGATTTCAACGCACCCCAGGTCTTAATTACCAATGCAAGAAGTGCCTGCTTGTGTTCCAACGCTACTACGAACTGATACGTCACCAAAAAACTCATTGCTTCAAGGAAGAGGACGCCAAGAGGAGCGCCCAGGCACAGGCAGCTGCAGCCCAAGTGGCAGCAGTCCTCAGCTCCGAAGACAGCAATAGTAGTTCAACAACAACGACTAACGCATTGCCAAACAATCCTAGCACACCAGCCCTCACTGATCAGCAGCAACGGCCCCTGAGCACCTCGACACCACCCCACATCCAGCAAAATCTCCCCCAACTACCAACGACACCGCAACCCCCTGACCAACGACCACCACCGCAGGGGGAATCCAAGGAGGGTAGTTTCCAGTGTGACAAGTGCAATCTGATGTTCGGAAGATTCGAGCTCTGGCGTGAACACCAGCTGGTACATATCATGAATCCCACGCTCTTCCCACCAGCCTATCCTCCAGACTCTCCCTTCGGAATTCTTCAACAGCAGGCACTCAACGCCAGCACTGGCATCACTGGCGACACACCCCATCCCCTCATAGCAATGATGCAGGAACGTAAACGCAAGTTCGAGGATTTTGAGGAGAACACTGGCAGTGAGAATCGTAATAATTCTGAACACAGTGAACAGCCCAAAGATAAGAGATTGAGAACAACAATATTACCAGAACAGCTGGATTATCTCTACCAGAAATACCAGATAGAGTCAAATCCATCGAGGAAGATGCTCGAGACGATAGCCAGAGAGGTGGGTCTCAAAAAGCGAGTGGTACAGGTTTGGTTTCAAAATACCAGGGCACGTGAACGCAAGGGACAATTTCGTGCCCACAGCCAAGTGATAAATAAGCGTTGTCCCTTCTGTCCTGCATTATTCAAAGTCAAGTCTGCCTTGGAATCCCACCTGAGTAGCAAGCACGCCGACCAAGTAGCACGGGGTGAAGTAAATATCGATAATATTCCCGATGAGGAGCTCTCCATGGAATCAGCACCGTCGAATCCCAGCACTCCTAACATGATGCCACCGTTGTTTCCACCATTCAACTCAGACGTAGAGGCCTCCCTGAAAAAATATTACGAGGAGTCGATGAAAAGATACATTAGCGAGCTGCAGGCACACACTAGCAATGGAAAGCAAGAGAACTCTGGCGGACAGGGGGTCAGCGCCACAGGAGAATCCCCACTGGATCTCAGTAAACCAGTGGATCTGAGTCGGCCCGTGAAACTCAATTTGGGAAGTCTGAGCAATCTTCTGGAGGAGCAACAGCACAGCTTGGCTCAACACTTTCGTGGTGGCAGTGATTGTGGACCCCTGACAGATCTCTCTGAGCGCAGTATCTGCGACGACGACTCCATGAGCGAAACAACTGAATTTCTGGACGACGAGAGTGGTCCTGCAAGCCCAGCATCCAGCACACAGAGCTCACGTCATGGTGGTACAACAATGACATCAGCGTCAGCAAGTGGCAATTCAACGAGCGGCAATGCCGGTGGCAAGAGATACAGAACCCAGATGTCAGCGACACAGGTGAAAGTGATGAAGTCACTCTTCTCGGATTACAAAACCCCAACGATGGCTGAGTGCGAGATGTTGGGGAGGGAGATTGGCCTGCCAAAACGCGTTATCCAGGTGAGCAACGGTGCCACACCAGCCACATTGAAACAAACATAACATTGAAAAAAATAAAAACAATCGAAAATTAATAATCAATTGAAACTCTAAAACGTGTGTTGTGTGTGTGTTTTGAATAAAAAAAAAATATAAATAAATGAAGTGAGGACTAATTGGACTAATTGGTGATAAACCGACGGTTGCAGGTATGGTTCCAGAATGCCAGGGCCAAGGAAAAGAAGGCGAGATTGGCAGCTGGTCTCCCAGCAGAGGGCTCTGCTGTTCAACCCCATCGTGGACCAACGGGTCCAGACGAATGCCGTTTGTGCTCAGTACGTTATACCCCAAAATCACCCCTCCAGGAGCACGTATTCTCACGTAGACACATTGAGTCTGTACGAGTTGCTGTGGAGGAGGGTAGCCTAGTACCTCCAACCCCAGGTGTACCAATATTACCTGTTGGTGGGAGTATCACCAATGCGACTGGTCAATCAAACACGCAATCACAGAGTGACGAAAATATGATGTATGGATCGTTGTTTCTCCATCCAACAGCGATGTTTCAGTCACAGCATCCTGGAGCTGCCAGCACGGCTACCACCACCCCCGGTGAGTGTCTGGCTGACCTCTTAGACTCGTAATGAGATAAAGAAAATAAAAATATGAGAAAAGCATATATTTACTGGGTACAACGTGTCAAACGTATGTACAACGCTTGCGCGCGCAACGCCACTCCTTTAAACGTTTCGTTAACGAATTTTTATTGTATTTATTGAAATATACATGAGGTTTATTATCACGTGGTATTCGGTGTGAATTTATTGAATATATGAATTGATATATCGATGTGACACTTTTTTATTTTGAGAGAGTGTGAGAGTCTGGAACAAGTGAGTGGTGTGCACGCGTCAGCTGAAATATCAGGAAAATATATATTTTTCCGTCTATTGTATTTAGTTGTCTCGTGCACGTAATTAATCGTTGATCACGTCTTATTTTTTTTCTCTCTTTTTCTCAATATTGTATATCATAATTTAACCTTACCTTTACCAATTACGTTGCATAATGATCTTTCTTTGGGGGCCCGTGTGATAATCTAGGGGGTCCGTTCGCTATGATGAACCTTGTCGTGTTTATATTAGGTAAAATTTAATAATTTTATTATAGTGATGAATAATATATCCAGAGTTAGGCAATACTGAAAGTTCCTATCAGATGACTATTTGTAGACGTAAGGGAGGCACTTTAGAAAAAACCGGGTGTTATTGAATGATAATAACAGAATGAATTACAAAAGAGTATGTAGTAAATACGGCAGTGAGTCTGTCGCAGTGCACTCACTGTGAGGAACACAGAGTAAATAAAATTATTCAAAAGTGAAGAAAAAAAAATACCATGAATGAGAATGAAAGAATGATAATTCTTCTTTTATAAATAAAAACTAGATCTTTAAGTGAATAAAGATCTTTGTGCTGCCGGAGATAAAAGGATAAAATAATAGACGTGTTTGTTCATTATTTCCCCATCACGTAAGCTGTACAGTAAAGACTATATTAGGATGTAATTATCTCGATTTTAATTGTCCTGATTAAACTCGAATGCGACAGTTTAGAGAATAGTATAGCCCAGAGAAAATGGAGGTTGATAAAACAAAAAAATAACGAAGAACGGACTAGATTGCCTTTTTATTTCTAAGTAGCAAAGGATTTTCTTTCTCTCCCACTTTCCACATCCTCTCTCCATTGTCAATACTGCCCCCCC
>NW_011887747.1:780721-796270 GCF_000806365.1 Fopius arisanus | reverse complement strand
CCAGTCTCCCCTCCCCCCGACGAAGCCATTCCAAGACACCGTGTCATCTTTCTGCGTCGAGAGGTTGTTTTATCGCAGCAACCGGTCGCATTCACTGTAAATACCTCAGCCCTTTAGTCTCTTAGTGGATAAAAGGAGGGGATGGAGGAGTGGGCCCTATCTTTCACTCGATTGGTCCCGATTCCTGTCCCCCTTTTATCCACAAGCGCACCATCACACACACGTATCCCTTCCATTTCACATTGCAAAAAAACTCATGTACGCCCACAGGGGGGTGGCAGTGCCTCACCACAAGCCCCTCGTGCGAAATAAAGCGTGGAAACGTTGAAAATTATTTGAAAAAAAAAAAAAAATACAACAAAAAATGAATAAACGATACGAATGACTTCGATAATATGCTGAGAATGACGTCGAGGTTGATGGTCTTCTATTAATCGCCAAACGACCCATCCATTAATTATCATTATTGTTTTATGCGTTAGTTATTTATGAGTTTTTTTTTCTACATGTGATCGCTGCACTCTCAGCCGCCCACACTGACCAACAGGAGCCTTGGGGTTCCTCTTCCCTCCGATTTTTTTCGTTTTTTTCTGCTCAGGAAAGGTCACTCTTTCATTACCATTTTTTTTTTTTTCATTTCATTCGTGGTCTGTGTGAGGCTGTCGAGGGTGTGGCGGTGCGCTTCTTCACTTTTTCTTACCATCGAGCATTGAGACCATGAGAGATAGAATTTAAAAAAAAAACGAGTAGAGAGAGAGTTAAAGCGAGAGAGAGAGAATAAAATGAGTAAATATACATTAGAGATTATTGAAGAAACCACATGTAAGTGACATTACGCTCACGTATATATACAACTCACGATGTTATGTATGTCGGTCCCATAACTCCTGTGTACATAGTTTATTATTTTATATGATTATTATTATATTAATATTATTTTCTTCCGTTCTAGTCTAAATAAAGCTATACTATCGAAAGATTAATTTGAATTTTGTTGTTTTTTGGGTTGTTATGGTTTCATTTGATTTACTATTTCCTATTCCTTGTCCCTTGATTCCTATTAAGTCTTGTCATGGAGGATGTGCGATGTGCGCATGCAGTGTAATGATGTTCACTAGTGCTGTTGGATTGCCTGTACATTAAATGGTGGAATTAAATAAAGAGAAAAAAAATATACAGGTAAAAGTGCCGTAAAGGAGAATGTTTTATTGATGAGTCTATCAGGCTCGTGGCACATGATTCGAGTGACAAATTAATACGCCTCAGACACCAAATTAAATACGACAGGGAAGCACTAAGGTGGTTACACCCTCGTGACCTAAACACGGGTAGGTTTTATTATTTTATTCATTCTATATTTAATTGAATTAACTGATGCAAATGGCCTTAATCCTTGGGAACGTCATTGAGGAAGCTAGAAGCTTATAATTAAATTGCTCTGGTAAATGCTCACCATCTTGACTCTTTTCGAATTGAACAACTTTATCGAGTGATACTTCCAAATTCTCCATTAACTCACCCCTTATTATAAGATAAGGGATAAGGAATAACAAATTCAATTATAGTACATAAATACTCATGGGTATATGACGAATTCCGAAAAATGCTTGGGTGGATTCATTGTTCTGGGAATGAAAGCCTTCGGAATTAGCTGTCGTCTCAGGTGGTCCTGAAATTCGCGTCATCTCTTCAGTATCGATGCCCTCCTAAGGGTCATTGGAATGCTTGGTTCGAGCAAACTGAGGATGGAAAAAAAATTATGACAATTCGCCGGCTTCGTACCAACAACCGTTATTACTCCCCAGTTGAAGTAACCTCGTGCTACCTCTCTGGGCCTTCTCAGAACTTACTTGAGTCTTGCAGGAGCTCCATCAGCCCCTTCAAACGGTCATCCACTAATTGTCTACGCCTTTTTCTGTTCTCGAGTAATAACGTCGCACAGCCACTGATTAACAACCACGAATTGAATTCCGCCTACCCGGCTTTCCACCCAGAGATTCATTTTTCAAGTACCACATCCTCGTCGTGCTGGAGTAATTAACGTCTCCATTAACTCAATCTCTTGTCTCGGTACGCACTATCCAATGATATCCCCGGTTTTCTGCGGTTCAGGCCACACAGCGTTAAACAAATATTCAAAAAGAGATCAGTCGATCACGGAAGTGAAAGAAAAATTTTTTTTTCAATTTCGGGGCTGATTCACGAGAAAAGTTGAAAAAAAATCTGCCGTTTCTTAGGGATGTTTTTATTAAATATTTGGTAATTTTTCATAATTTTTGTTTGTTGAAGACCGAATTATATTCTATAGAATCCCCCTAATTTTATGATGGAACTGCATTGAGTTAGATTTGTGAATTATGTGGATTCTTTATTAATTGAAAAAGAACTCCTCTATTCCATATAAAGCTCCTGATAATTAAGATATTTTCCTTTTTTTCCAATTTTAGCGGAAAATTTCCGAAAATAAACGCCCTCAGCGCCTACGGTAGACTAAATTTTCCAGTTGGATTGAAAAATTCACCTCATCAACGCGTATCCCCTAAAAGTCTCTCAACACAAATCCACAAAAAAAAATTCTCAACCCCTCGTGATGCATATGATTTCCCAGCGTAAATTTCGCGGGGGTGACTGCCATCATTTTCACAGGAAAAATCACACAATCGTTACCCCATCGAAATTTGAATCTGAAAAAGCCTGGCACACTCTGTCGACATTTGAAAATCGATTTCGCCCCTGTACTCTTGACTTTTTTATACCATTCTAGGGGCACACGTCTCGCGTATATCCATTATGTCAATTTGGCATTCCTAGAGGGTTGGAAATATTTCCAGAGGGTTGAGATATTTGAATAAAATTGAACGTGCCAGTACAAACGTCTCCGACGAAACTAGATCTCCTTTCACGGAGACACGCGTACATCGACAAAAAAAACAACGTTAGAGGGAAAAAAAAAGTACCAGCGCACCCCAAGAGTTTCCCATTTTATTACCATAAGAGAGAAATACTCGGTTTTTATTTACGATGTGAAATGAATCTGTTAACAACCCTTTTACTTCACTCGATTATTATTTCTTCTATGGTACCGGGTGAGGGTTTGGCTGGGGCCACGTGTCAACCCATGAATTTAGTCGCGCTATATTTTTCGATGAGCCTATGCTAATGCCCCATCGGAACAAGCGTGTGCGACACGAAAATGCCAGTACTTTTGTTACTACTCTATCCCTCAGCTACGATTATACCCGATTCGATGGAAATTATGCTAAGTACAGTAACAGGAGCGATTCGCGTGCTGGGGATGGCTGGGCACTCGTGGAAGGGTTAGCATTCATTATCTTCTTTCTTTTCGTATGCGATATCTTGGCAATGCGGCTTGTATTCCTCGTTCCACGTGACTGACAAGGGGTAAGGCAATGCAAACAATAACCTCTAGACTGTAGGTCATTTTATCGTGCATTATTTGTCAATCGATTTTAACAATAATTCCCCTCAGAACAGTACAGAATTTATCAAACACTTTTTTTTTCATTCTCTTACTTTTTTGGGGAAAAAATCAGATGACACTTTCCAAGCGAAATTCTATCTTCATTATAAATATAATATAATTATTTAGAGTAATGATTATTGTTTAACTGCTTGCAGTATGACGAATGTTTTATTTTAGAGTAAGCCAAGTGGTCTAAAATGCATGAATAAAATATCATTGAAGAGCGACGGAGAAGCGATCTTTTGGGGTATCCAAATGAAATTCTGGTAAAAAAAAAAATATGGGACAACGGGAGAAAGTCCGCGCGGCGAATTAGCATGCAAGTCGGAGAAGCTTGTGGTCTATTTTTCGAGATATTTTGTTTTTTCCTCATTTGGGCTTATCCCGAGGTTTTTTTGTGAACCTAATCCCTCCGAGTTGCGGCCGTTTGAGGTGTCGGCTTGGTCCTCTGTTCCCTGAAAGAAACATAAAAAAGGATCGCCATATGTTACCCGATCTCGTGCCAAACCTATTAATTATATCGATTTATATAGGTTGTACTTAGCGATACGCCGGAATCAAACAGGACACTGTATTAAGGCCTCTACATCCCTCGAATTTCTCTCCCCGCACGGCAAATCCCCTTTCTCTTGGGGTGAGAAAACTAAAAAAAGAGAGAATGTAATATTGCTGCACTGGAAATACATAAAAGCCGTTGAGTATAAATCATTAGGTTGTGTCGCTTATAGAAAAGCCATTATGTGAGTCACGCGAAACGGGGAAATATTGGCTGGATAAAAAAATATCCGGGGGCGAGGGAAGCGGTCGGATAAAAAAGTGGAAAAATAGGGGGACCAGCGGATACTGTAATCCCGGTCGAAAAAAAAAGTGGAGAAAAAATTAGGACAATATTGCAAATATTCCCATTATGGTCTTTTATTTTTCACGGAAATTTTATTCATGGCAACGAAAATAAATAGGACGGGCATCGAGGGGTAGGATTGCCTTATGATATCCAGGATTTTTTTCTTGAAGAATTTCACTAGGACTTGAGCCGCGTGGGGATTTTGTTGGGGAAAGTCCTGGGAAAATAACCAGTGATGTCCATTAGTGTATCGATCACGAGTTCAAGGAAATTGTTGAATTATTTCCGTCTTGTTTATTCAATTAATTTCCAACAACGCAATTTTTTTAACGAAGGCATGATCAAGCTGGAACTATGGGCTAGACGAATAGAATAAAAATCACTTGCAAAAGTTATCTTCTATCTTGTGCACAATGGAAACTATTTCATAAGCCTATGAACAATCTATAAAACAAATAAATAGGGGATTAACAGAAAAAAAAATTCGAAATATTCTTAATCCTCCCTCGTCCATTCCGTTACAAGAAAATTCAGATGTAACTTGAGTCAAGTGAAAACTCTCTTATTTTAAAGAAACAGATTGAGATCTCGAATTCCCAAATTCCTTGGATATTTTAAAACTAAAAAAAATTACTTTTGTCATCAAGCTACCATCAAAATATATACGAGACAACTGAAAACCTTGAATCTTCATATAAAATCTACACGTACTAAATTGAATCGTCCGAAATGCTTACGTTGAAAAAATCCATTGTTTAAAAAAAATATATAAATATATCGAGGGTAGACTTGAATTATTTATTTTTGGCCTCTGCGTTATACGTGCTGTTGCATTAAATGACTCTTAACCGTTGAAAAAAAAATAGTGTGACTTATCGTGCCATTTTCCTTCAACTTGGCTGCACTGCGAAAAGAGCGGAGATAAGTCGAGGAAGAAGTTGTGTAAACAGTGGGCACGCGACCCCGGGGTAATCGAAAGCGGTTGGTCTTTTCAATCGACGCCTTTAAGAAAAAAAAAGGGGACCTCGAGATCCTTTGAACACTCGGTGACATTAGCAAAAAAGCACAGGCACTGGGATCCCCTTCCCCTGGGGCTGAATTTTTGGTGGTGTCGAGATGGCTACCGTGAGTCCACGCGTGAAACCAGATACGGCCTGAGTGCGCCGGCGTCTTGATTTTTTTTTTCTCTCGTTTAAACATTTTGTTTTTCACCACTCCGTCTTCACATCTCATTGGGAACTGAAGTGACGGTAAAGCCTGACATTACTGAAAAATGGGAGAAAATAAAGAACAGCAGTGGAACTCCCATGGCGTCGGTCAAGAGATCTCGCATTTCTTTTTACTTTCCTTGACGTGAATTTCGCGGTGTCGTAAAATATCGATTTAATTTCAAAACCGTGTTGGGTGGGTAGACACCGGAACCACCGGAGTTTTTCTCTCTTCCGTGAAACGTCATCTTCTGGTTGACAATTACCGGGAATTTCCAGAGGGTAAAGGAAATTGGTTAGCGGTTTAAAGGAATTCAAAATATTTGTATCCCGGTATTGGAAATTTGAAAAAACGCCATAAGTTAGAAATGACAAATTTCTGGTAAAAATAAATAAATAGTTATTCGCAGATATAATTGAATCATTGATCCAAAGTCCCCGGTGTAATCTACCAACCGAAAAACCTCCAACATGATTTTTTCCAGTCCCCAGTAATAACCCACGTAATTCAAAACGAGCCCAAATGAATTCAATTAAGACCGTGAAAAAAATTCCAACATTTGCTCATGTCTCTTTTTACCAATTTTCGAGGGTAAAAACGTGACGGCCGGGAACCTGGAAAATGATGCTCATGTAGGGAATAAAGCACCGAATGCACAATAATCCGTGGGTTTATTCTCGGGTAAAGAGGTACACGTACAGCGTCAGCCGTGGGGCCCTCACCCGAGTGATGGGGAGGAGTAGGAGGACAGGGGGGATTAGAGGATAAGGGAGAGGAGAGGGTTACAGAGAAGTTGAGAAAAGTGCCTGTACCCGCAAAACAGCGCTCGCGCGAACGCAGATCGGCAAAGCAGTTGGCGTTGGCGGCGGCCCCTGGTTGATGTTGTTGTCTGAATTATACTCTGATTATACTCCAAGCTCAAGATCGGGTATGATTAAACATTAAACAACGCCATTATACAGCATGGGGCCCCGAAGTTACCGGATGGATAGCGAAGGAGTTGAGAGATGAGGAGATGACGAGGGTGAGAGGGAGAGAGAGAGAAAGAGTGAGGAAAAAAGCGGGAATAGAGGGGGGTTGGAGGGGGAGGAGGGCAAAGGAGGTGGGGGGGTTAAGAGGGTGGAGAGGGTGGAAGCGACGGGGGAGTTGCACTCGAGATGGGGGAGGAGGTGACCGCGGACGCTCGTGTCCTCCTACGAGGCCTCCTTCCGAGAGGCTTGGATTAGCTTGTAATCCCTGGGTAAGAAGAGTGGTTGATGCCGGCACTTGGGTACCTTACAATTCGCGTATATACAGTCACTAACCAGAAACAAGAATCCCAAGAAGCGTAATTAGCTATTCGCTCAGCAGAGCAGGCCTATTTGCTTTGCTGCATTCCTCGCGCACCATTCGAGATATTGCACTCTCTTTATGCAACAGATCTTTTCTTTATTTCAGTGAGATTTTCATTTTTAGGGGTGAGATTTTTCATCTTTTTGAGATGTGATGAGTCCCATAAAAATTACGGTCGTGTAACTAAAATGAAATAATGAAAATGATTTTTAATATCATTTATTTTCTTTCAAGGTATATTGCTAGGTATATTATTTATTGAATCCATTTGTTTACATTTCTTGAATTTCTCCATTACTGTAAAAGCTCGTTAATTATTAAAGGTCATGTTAAATATCGTCATGAATTTCTCTCCCCGCTCTCCTCCAGACAAATTAATCATGAAAAAATATCTCGACCCTAACTGAAAACCATCACAATTCTCATCGGATTGCCGGGTCCAAGATTGGCCCACCCCGGGGCCGCGAGCCAGACATACATTAATGACCAAGTGGATAGGATATACCTCAGACTCCAACCCTCATCCCTGGAAGCAACATCCCCATATAAATGTATGACTAACGGTTGGAATGTTGCGGCGAGCTTATTAGGAGGAGAAACGAGAAGAGCCCGTGTGGCAATTCTTCTCCTTATATTCCCCAAGATACTCCCTCCAATCTTCGGCCACTTCGCCATTCACCCCCTTTACCCCTTGCCGCCCCTCCTGAGGAGGCCCTTTTCATTCCAAGAAAGAGGGAGAAAATTGTTATCCTGCCGTTTTCCGAGGGAAATTGGTGCTCGGCATGAGGGACTCGAGTGGTCTCGTTATGCCAAACCCATAACCCCACGAATATGTATATCGCGTGTGTTACAGGGGATGGTACGGTGGGGGAATACACTCGATTAAACAAGAGGAAGATGGAATGGAGGAGTGAAGAAAAATAAATGGTGGAAATGGAGGGGTTGAAAATACGAAAGTGGAATTCACTAGGTAAAAAAAGGATGAATCTTGGATATGGTAGATTGCGGTGGGTTTGCGGGTGTATTATCAAGGCGCTCGATTATCTCGCACGGTTTTAATAGAACCCTTGCTCCCTCATTATTATTCGGCTTTTTATTGATGTTCTCGGATTTATGCATGCCAAATCACCATTACACATGAATATACACGCGAAATTTTTTATCTTGCCAATCATTCGTTTTGCTGTTATCGACAGTTGATTTGATTTTTTTTTAATTAATCAAATTTCAAGTTAATCGGGGCCATCAACAAGAATAATTTCTGCACTAAAAATACGTCAAGGAAATAGAAAATTCCAGAGGACACGCAGATGATCCACGAGGGTTGTTCGTGGATGGGAAACTTGTCGTCTTCTTAGATTCTATGAGTTTTAGTCGACCTCCTCTCGGATTCTCGCATACAATACAATCGAGCTGGAGACGAAGAGCTCTCTCAATCCTCAGGCAACACGTTCCATAGAACGAAGCGAGAGAGGAAAGTATTCCGGGCGCGGGGTTGACGCTTGGCAGATTTACGGTCGGCTCGCCACGCAGACGAGAGCCGTTCGTCCCTTTCGCGGATTCTCCGGCATCCACCGATATTATTAGCGATCGCGTCCTCTTTTTGATCCGTTTGCCTCAAGGTGGACATCGTCTCAACGTACCTCAAACCCCGTTCCATCTTCACCATCGTTGTCCCTTTTTTATTCTCCCCATGGAATGCGCATAATGTTGGATAGAAGGCGGCAGCCAGGAATCCGCTCCAATCTCTCTATTTTTATTCATCATTCCTGCCTCCCCCTCTTCACAACCCATTATCATTCATTAAACCTCAAAAATCCTCAACTAATTATTTTTTCGAGTACTCCGAAGGCAATAAAAAGAATCCCCCGAAATTGCTAGACTTCCACAATTTATCGCATGTCATTCCCCATTGGCTATTCAGTCCGTGATACCTTAACCGTCAGGATTCGAATGTCTACGAGCCATAAAGCATCAACGAGCTATACCTCCTCCATCCACCCCATCTCCACCCCCTGAGGCATCAATCGTACATGCTAGCGCGTGAAATCCACACGTTGTGTCCCGCTTTCCCATACCATACATTACCGAGATTACAGACGAGAGGGGGCAAATTCGTAATAACCCTCCTTACCCTCCCGCCACCCTCTCCTTCTACTCCCTTTGAATATTCCAACTTGCATTTTCAACCCTGTATTCATTCTCGCACTTGAAAACTCTGAAAACTGATAGAACAATTCATCTATATCAAACAATTTTATTCGAAACAATTCAAGGTCCAATGTTGATTGTAAAATCGACATTTAATATGCAGTCTTAAATTAATTTCAAGGGAATGGATATATTTTTCTATGAAATTCCACTCCTAGATTCCATTAAACGAATAATAACAGTGGAATAAGATAGCTTCAATGGATTATTTTATATTTCCTAGTAATTTTCACAATTCCATTCAATCCAAATTTCCTGAGATCTCCCTGATTCCCTTACGGCACTATCAATTTATTTTTAAATGAATTTTTCATGAAAAAAAAAAATACCGGCCAACCCCCGAAGGTTACAGAGCCAATACCTCCCATAAATCAGTGGAATATAAAATTAATCTGAGTGTTTCAAGTCCCTCGAAACCCCCTTTAAAAAAATTCAATTTTATTAATGTTATTTTATCCCGCCTCAACTTAAACGAGTTTTGAATACGTGGAAGCCAAGTACGTCAACGTGGGTCCAGTGGTAATAAATATTGCTGTGATTTATAGTTTGGAGATGGAAGTGCGGGCAATTGGCGAGTGCGTACGAAGTGCGATAAAAATTTTTCGGCGGAAAAACCCGAGTGGGAAAAATAATCTTTGCTCTTTCGCGTGGGGGGATGGGGGTGTGACAGGGAGTGTGTGTGTGTATGAGAGAGAGAGAGAGAGAGAGAGTGTAGAATATGTGATGTGTACGCGATGGTTACGCCCCTGAAAGAGGTGGTCGCGATTCACGAGTAGGAAGGAAGCGCAAATACCCGGGATTGGTTCTCGCGTAAGCGAGACACGACACTGACTCTCGGTACAGACGAGTGCGCTAGCAATATGAGCTTTGTACGTACACTTTATACATCTCTCACTCTATCCCTCTCAGTTCCACCCGATGTATTATCCGTGGGGCCAGTGAGTGGGGGATGTGGATTCCCTCTTGACGCGCTCTGGACCGCACGCTCCGATGATTCTTCTCACATGTACTTGAATTTAACGTGTATTTGTGGTCTCGTGTCGACGTCCAGTTTGCGGATGGATGATACATTAACCTCTTGACCCTGTCCGTCTCGGCTCAACTGTTGGCCTTTTTCACGCAATTTTTATTTCACCGCGGATATTCGTCACGAGTCGGCATCGCGAGGATAAATAAACTTGCCACCATCAAAATATTTATGTAAAATTTATGTACTGTAGGGATAAAAATTCTGGATTAAATTTATCCTGACGATTAGTAAGTGATAAAAAAATTGCAATATGCTGTTAGATAATGGTTTATGAAATTTTGTAACAAGTCTGTAAAAATTTTAAATAATTACGGAAAAGAGCAGTGGTATGAAAAAAACGAGAAAGGGAGTCGGTGAGAAAAAGTAACGTTATAAAAAATCACCTGGATGGTAATCTCGAGGTCCTGATTCGTGAGCGAGCGATAAAATTCAGTGTCCCGAAGGCGAGAGTAGCACAGAGAAGAGAGAATGAGCTACACCTTTGGGTCCATTGTTCCCCGGGGTTGCAACGACGTTACCAAGCAAACACACCTATACACGAGGTAGAGTGGAGGATAGAATTCCTGGATGCTGTAACGTCCTGTAAATCCTCGCCTCGTACACCTGGCTGGGTGGCGAGTCTCTTTTATCCCTCTCCTCGTTTCTCTTTATCTTCCCTTTATCCTCTCTCGTCTTTTCCTCCAACAGTCTCGTTCCCTCCTCCCATTATGAGCGCACACCCCCGAGAGACGGAAACATAAATGACAATGGGCTCTCGTATGTGTCCCTTCGTCATCTCGCTCCGGTGAAAATAACAAAGAATTTCACGTTGAAAATCGTGTGATTACGACCTGACGAAGAAGAAGACAGGGGGCTTCACTCTAATTTTTTTTTTTTCATCCTCTTTCGGGGAATTAAATTACACGCGCTACTATCGTATTCCCAAAAAGGGATGACACTGTTCGCGCGGGTGTCGAGTGTACCGGGGGCGGACACATTTGATTATGTGCATTGATTAAGGGATTAACAAAGAAGTTCTCTTGTGAAAAAGTGGAAGGAAAAAACCTAAAATAATGGAAAAACCCCGTCACGCCCTTGTCGGTGCCACTTTCAGGTAAAAATCGACCTTGCAATGTTTTTTTTACGTCCCCTCCGCCTTCGCCTCACAATTCTCCACCGCCCCGAAATAATAATCAAGCGAGATTAAAAGGTTTGTCCTCATTATGCGAGTGGAGAACCCACGAGGTGGATGGATCCAGTTTTTATAACTGTCTCCATCCCGGGTATTCCTCCCTCTTTCGGAGCGGGCGGCCGCCCCGTCGAGCTCCAATCCAAAGTCAGGACCAATCTTCATGGATTCTTTCCGCATCGATGCACGCTTGACCATCCCTCCAACTCATTTTGCCGCTATCCCGAATTTTTAAGCGTTTCCATCAATCTTTACCATAAAGTGCAACTTTTTTTTATCTCTGCATTGATTTCGTCGAGATTTTCTAGCTCCTCCGGGAATTTATTCCTTCAAACTCCAATCAAGTCAAATTACATACAGTATCAAATTAATTTACATTGAATTTAATGTAAAATTTTATTCACATCTTGTATTTCCCATGAGAGTTCGGGTTCATCTTAATTACAAACCGCAAAAATCATTTCTGCTAATGAAAATAAACTTTTGAATGAAATAAATTGGCGCGATCAAAGTATTCATTGCCAATACCCAAATTTTTCTAAACAATTTATGCCGGTGCAATTCACCAAAAATGTTATAATAGCCGTGAATTTCCCCCACGCCTAATCACGTTGATTTACGTGGTGTTTATACATATTTATATATCCAACGTTTAGTGCACGCGGTGGAATGATCTATGACTCGCATTAACTGGAGTCTTGTTAAACGCGCCTCGAGGGCCGTTTTGAGATGAGGTAGGGTAAAGCCAGTGGGTCATATGCCCGAACAAAATGGACAGAGTAAGAATACCGCTGAAACCGCTGGTGTATAGTTTTCAAGGATTCTCCCTTCTCAAACATTCGCCAGTTTTCTCTTTCTCGCGTGTACACTCTACCTCGGGGCTAACCCCGTGCCCGTGACCCGACCCTTCATAAACTAGGACCCAACTACGCTATATTTTAAATGCATATAGACGTAGGCGTGTATGCTGTTAAAATAAGTGTAGCGTGTACACACACATACACCGCGGCAATGAGAACAAACTCACTTATTTTTTTCACCGGGAATAAGAGAATACTAAAAATAAAGTAAAGACGTGCACCCAAAGGCGCGGTTATATTGGTTCTTACTAAGGCATCTCCCAACACCTCGTTCTTCGATAATAAAAATAAATAAAAAGAGTGTTAAGCGGTATATAACGTTCGGGCCGCTGTTGTTTCCATGACTCGTAACCGCCTCTTTCATTGCACTCCATCGTATTCCCCAAAGGTAGTCTGCACTCTCCAGTGGTAATCACCCATTCCACCGAGATGAGTATTCAACCGTTAGCCCAGTCGACGGCCAAATGAAAATCGGTATACGTGAAAATTTCCATCTCTCACTCAAATAATTTCATTCATTTTCATTCACAACTATTTTCCGCATGTCGGGGTGCACAAGGAGGGGAGTCGTTGACTAAAATCACGTGACTCAAAGCACCCAATCGACTAGAATAGGTACATTTTTTCTTCATGAGATATTGAAAAGATGCATCGATGCATTCCATATGTTCTCGAGCGGGCTTTGAATCACTCCCAGGACAGACTCCAAGCTGTCTGGGGTTGCCGAGTACCCGCGGCCGTACTCCGCAGCTGGGGTTATTGCCGTGTCTCTGCTGCTTCTCTTTTTTTTTAAAACCCAACTCTGCCATTCCCGGCGGCTCCATCCCACCTCAGGATCCTTCACCATCAGCCAACCACCAGCAAAAACCATCACGACCACCTAGTTCTCGCCACTGGACACTTTTCACTCTAGTTATATCCTTACACGGTGAACTTCATTGGACTTTATTTCCCTCACGATCGGCCTCTATCGATCCTCCAAATTGAAAGCGACCGCTGTCACTTCAACTGAATACATTATTCCGAGCATTATTGCCTCTGGCTTCGCATCCAGATGAACTCCGGTCATCAACACTTTTTCTCGCCCTTGGAGCAGCTCCAGTAGCTCCACTCCTACGAAAAGTATAAATAAATTTCAGCTGATAGTTCAACTTCTACGCATGTTGGTGATAGTAAAATTGCGGCCACAGTCGCGTGAGCAATAGAGTTATTTATTGTTATGGCTGCGTCTCGTGCGTTCTATTCCCTCATTCCCTCGTGTTTTCCTCGCATGTCGTGTAGGTGACTCAGGGGGGCAAGAGCTCTGCTTTTCGTATCTAGAGGTACAGATACCGTGGTACTCAGGCAACGTCACGAATTCGCGAGGATTCACGTGTCTTTCTCTCTCGTTTCGCTCCCCTTTTTTTGAGGGGGCATTCTCTGACTCTCTGCGCCTGCTTCTTCCACCGGAGCCGCCCACACCACCGATATACCCCGCTGTGTCCAACACCTACCTACGAAGACACATATCAACATTTTTCGCTTCCACCAACTGGATACGACATTATTATTTGATCATTCAATCTGAAATTATTACTGCTTCGGAGAAATCGACGATTGAATTCTGCTCTTGTTTATCATTTTGACTCCTTCATTTTATTGATACGATTATATCCCATTATTTTATCTCAATCTCACAGCATGTTCTATTTTTCATTAACAATTTTTTATAACTAACGTTTTCCCGTAATGATCTCGAAATACGCGAAATACTGACTTTTCCCTACAACAATTCAACAAAAATCAATTCCCCAAAATTCCACCAATCTCACACAGTTAATTCAAAACCCCCGTGTTCCGCCACCCGTCCTAAAGTCTGCGGCCAGCAAATCCCCGTTGAGGTATCCACTGGAAAAGAAAATAAGGAGCGTATATTTTTACGAGTCTGGTCTGAGGTTAGTCCTCGAGACTCCTCGAAAAGAGTCTCCTCGGCTTTTCGAACGCGGTGGAGTTATAATTTACAGCCCTACGCCACGGCCTCCTGTGCTCTCTCCAAGAATACGAAGCGAGGAAAGAAGAATAAAAGTCCCAGAAAAAAAAAATATATATATAAGAATCGAAATAAGAGAATAAGAGAGTAGTGTATACCTTAATAGTGTCTGTGCACGTCCCTTTTCCCTTCTGATTCCCTCTTTTCCCCCTGGAACGAGTGCGAGTATATACGTGTGGGTTGTTAGTCGGGCAGTTTATGTATCTGCACATGTGTCCTTCCCCCTCAGCCCCCCTCACCTTTCACCCCCCTGCTCTCCCTTATTTCTCTTACTCCCCCCTCGGTGCCCCCCCCATCTTCGTTTGCAAAACTCTCATTCCAACATTCTCGCTCCATCTTTACCTCTCCCGTTCCCCCTTACCCCTGAGTTTTATCTCGTTTCTCGTTTCCAACAGACAATGAGGATGCAATCCTCGTTGTATAAGTCAGTGAAACATCCCATAGGGAGAGATGAATACGATGAGGACTACCGGACATTTTTCGGTTGTATGTTGTTTTGCGTATGTGTTGAATGAGCAACGAGGTGATGCCACATTGTTACACGTTTTGCTCCGACTACATTGCGAATATCAGTCGTTCATCCTTGTTTTTCCCTCATTGGAGACTGCCGGGGTCTCAGTCCCAGGTCGTAAACACTCGCCTCCATTCGAACGGACTCCTTTGCACTTTTGTCTCGAATCTCTCTGTTACATCCCCCTTTGTCTCATTCCTCGTATCAGAGATTAAACTATTCTCGCAGTGATTTTTTTTAACGCGTGATTCAGTGTTAAATGCTTATGCAGATTGGAGTTATAAAATTATTGTAGACGGATGGACTGGGGTTTACATTAACCCCTGCGGTTGGCCAATGTCTTCAATACGGTAGCCTGTAGTTTCGCATTTTTTTTATGGCTCATTTCGTCGAGAGTTCCCATCCCGAATGCTGAGGTTTTCATTTTTTGAAAATTGCATATTCCAAAATTTCTCGTTCGTTCAGCATTCTGGAAATTCCTCAATTTTTCAGTGTGTGAATATATGAAGGGGACGAATGGCCGCCGACAACATCTACAGAAAAATTTATAGTTAATGTCTTGACTGAACAGAATTTTGTCGGGCGAAATATATTCTTCTCCGAGTGCATGTGCCAGAAAGTCTGTGATGAATGTTTTAAAGTCCGATATTTTCAATGTTTACATTTGTCATTGATGGATCAGACTGTGAATATTATCCCCTCGAAAGTATTTTCCATCAGAAGGATCAATACATTGAAAGTTTGTCTTTTTCATCCCAAGTGTATACAGGAGGAATTTTCCAGGGGTGTCAAATTCGACGGGTTCAACAGCCGACTATCACCGAACGCCCATGCGATCGATCACCCGCTCCCCCCGTAATTCACCCCCCCC
>NW_011887747.1:769814-780711 GCF_000806365.1 Fopius arisanus | reverse complement strand
CCCCCCCCTGATTGACAACCTCGAATATCTAATCTCCAAAAATACCATGTGGGTCTCAGCACGATAAGTTTATCCCTGCGCCTGCACTGTTCAATGTTTTTTACTAAAATGTTTATAAAATTATCAAAAATACAGCAACAGTATTAATAATTGACTTAAATTATTTCCCAAAAATAATTGATCATTAATTATAATGAATTTGAGATTCTTCTGAGTTTTCCGTGCATTTAATCGTCTCCGGTAAATAAAATGGATGAATAAACGAGAGACAATACGTATGTAATAAATAAATGAATCTTTCAATCGTGAAATGGTGTAATTTGAAGTTTTAAGAGTAATTTTGTATCGGTAATCGCTGGTTCACTCTATTTGTGAAAAAAAAACCACGTTTTGTTGGATGTGTGACGTAATGAGCCTTCCGTTTACCGAGAGCCACCGTAAATTGGATGGTAATAATTATTAATGAACGAATGAATTGAGAGGGAAGGTTGTCGTTGTGTAGCGGCGCATTAACAGCTCGTTAAGAGAACGAATAAACAGTGGGCTGAAACCTAGTTGGTGGAGGCTCTAATTGAGATGCGCCCTCGAAGACACTCATCGATGCCTCGCTAACACCCCGTGTCAACAATCCTGGGGCTTAATTATTCACGCCTGTAATTAGTAGTGAGGTGGGGGCAAAAGGTCAGGCGAACAAGTGCCAGGACATCTATTCTTAAACATAATTTTTTAATCAACTAATTCTTAATATTGAAATCGTTGTGCTTCGAAACTTTTTCCTCCATGAGAAACATCGAATTATCGACAATAAGCGATTTTTTACCGTTTTTATATAAAATTTTATTAGAGATGGCTTAAAAAAAGAGAAAAACTGATTTTTTTTTATTGAAACAGTTTTAAAACTCATTATGGAATATAAACACCCAATTTTCATCAACTCTCCCTATAGTCAAGCGCGAAAATGACAAGCTAATTAAATCAGTAAGGCATTACCGCATAGATAAATATTCCGTCAATTTGGTGCCGCCTGCCATAAGAAATTTATCGTTTTGGCATGGTGTAATTTGTTCAAGCCATTAATGACTCAATTACCCATCTGTGCGTTAATTGACACATGCGAGTGCTCAAACACCGCAAAGAGGGTGTAGAAATGGATAATTTAGTCTATTCAGTGGAGTGTGCGGCGTGTTTTCTCAAGGAAAGCGAAAAAATGAGGTATAATTTTTCATCGGAATTGGTGAGGAATGGAAAGATCAGAAAATTGAAGCCACGATCCTACGTGATGCTCCTCTTATCCTGAAATGTATATGTTGGCACAATCTCCGTGACTCGGGACAGTCTCGCGTTTATCAGTAATTCCCGACCGGCCAATTTCCGCGCGCCTTCTCACAAACAGTACCGAGCTGCTTGATACTTGATTATGTTAAGACAATCAGGTAATGCCTGCTCGGTATTCGGTATGCCTAGTTGGTACGCGTTATGTTCGGACGCCTCGGGGGTGCAGTATTATTTTCCCCCGGTCCCTCACATTTCCGCTGACGTTCCGGCTTTATTTTACTTTTTCGCTCTCCCCCCTCGTGAATTCTTCATTCTGGCGAAATGCCCGAAGTATTTCGAGTCACTACAACTGCGAGTTCAAGTAATGACTCTATACACTGAATTTTCACCAAATTTCTCCTCAATTTTTTTAAAGAGAATTGTTGATTTCTTAAATTTCGACTTTTAACATTTTATAATTCAATCAATTTCATTCATCAATAAACTATTTAATTTTTTAATTTTTTAATACGCATGAAACTTCATGTAGTGTTAAAAATTGTAATTGATTTTAATGAAGTGATCGAAATTCACATTTTTTTTTACGTTTTTCATTGGATGAAGGGAATTTATTTGGATTCAAAGCTATCCGATGGTGAAAAATATTTCCCTCCACGGACCAGTGCACATACCGAATTTTCAGATGTGTTAACCCTCCACCAGCAAATAACCCCCTGCAACTGCCAGTATTTTCACCTACCACATGATGACTCACAATTTTTTCCACTCTCTTTTTTCTTTTGAACCCTACTACCCCCTATTTACGTTGGGGTGTGTGACGCCATTAGGAATCGATAGGACGAAATATCCTATTCCCCCCTGATTTCTCTTTTTTATTCTCTCATGTATCGACACGGGGTCGTTAAGGACTACCCCATCGACGGTCATTGACAGGGCAGAAATAACCCTCCAAAAAAAAAAAAACTATACATAAAAATAAAAAAAAGCGTCCGACAAATGATAAATGTATTCAAATGATTGGCGTGAAAAACCGACGATGGACACGACATAAGTATCGAGAGGGTGGACTTTACTTCATTCCCATAATTGAGTTATAAATTTATGGAAAAATCGAGGGGATTACCGAGTTGTCGAATTATCTCAATCACATAGAATTTCGGATTCCACTGTAAGTCCCAATTGCGGCGAGCGCCGTAAGAAGCGAAGCCTAATGACATTCCCGATCAAAGAAGCCACCCTTCGAGATAGCTCAGGAAATTTAAAACTTTTTCATTTCTTTCTACCATTTCTTTCTCCATTTTATTCTTATTTTTTCAGTGGAAAAGAACGACCACTGACGAGGGTTAATTCCGATCACGTATCCCATGTACGACCGCCAGTGCAAGCCCTCTTGAGGCTCACCCTCTCGACCCCCTGTCTCCCCCTTCTCTCCCTTACCCCATCTTAAAGTCAATAAAAACTCAGCAAAAAAAATAATTCCGAGTAATCAATCATAAAACGGAAAAACTCCCTTTGAATTAATACTTACCAAAGTTCAGCTCATGTATAACGAAATTTAAAATTCGGTTGTTCGTTTTTTTCTAAGATAAAAATTGAAAATTGAGGGAAAATCCGGAAGCATCGAATTGATGAATAAAAAATTCAACCGGATCGATAAAAATACATAAAAAAAAATGGTGGCAGCGCGTAGAAAGGGGAAATCTTGTTAATTTAATGAAATGAGTAAATAAATGAATAAATGGGTAAAAACAGTTTTGGCATTCCTGAGAGTGCGTGGACAGCCATTCGTCTGCATACTGAAACCGACTGGAACTTCTGCAAACACAGAGGTAGAATTTGCGGCGCTGTGAAATAACAGAAAAGAGGATGAAGCGATTGGTAGAAAGCGGAGATAGACAGAGATAAAATTGGACATATAGGAGGGACAGGATCTCGTCAAGCAGACGGGGATCCAAATAACTTCTTTCTTCCCCTCTTGGTATCCTCAACAGTGCACTCAGGAGAACACAAGGCACACTTGTTTCCTTTTTCCACCTCGTCCCGTGCTCTGTCCAGGGTCCAAAATACCAGCGAAATGAGATACACATATTTCCAGAAGGTAGCGTGCATTTGTGCACCGCAAGACGACAAACTTGTAGTGGTACATAAATAATTTTATACCGGGATTATGCATGTATGCCACGCAATACGACCATATGTAAACTCGAGGACGTCTCAAGACGAAATGCCTTTCCACAGTTGAAGAAGGCAACTCCAGTAGTTTTTACATTTCAAATAAGTCGACGCCCCATCTTCAATCCCTCATACGTATTCATTATTACCAATTACTCGTCGTCAAATGTTAATAAAGATTGCACGTCCTTTATTGAGGGCTAATTGCATTAAAATTCAAATCATGAAAATTTTCAGATTTTTCCTGAAAACTGTGAATCGCCCCATGAATTCCTCGTACGCATCAATTATTGGCAATGATTTCTCTATTTTAAATAAATTAATCAACATTGTGTCTAGCCTGATTGGAGGCATTCCCCCGTCAGTGATTTTTTTTTTTCGCACAGCGGAGCCCCCCTCGCACTATATACGTGGGACGTATTGCCGAGGGGTGGATTTTTATATCGATTTTACTTTCGAGAAAACGAGAAAACGTTTTTTTAGCGATTCCAATGGAGCAAGAGAAATAAGAGTGAAGCTAGACGAAGAGGTGTCGCGTTATCTCGGAAATGGGAAGAAGTAGAGCCCCCTTCTGGTTCCAACTGACATTGGTAGGTCGTCTGTTGAGACCCTCTAGCTGGGCGCCATTATCACGAGAATCCTTATTTATTGAGAATCGATCCTATTCAAATAGCCGAGAATCCTACGCTCCACGTATTCGAATTTTCCACTCTACCCCCGGTTGAAAAGCCTTTTAGATCAGCCAAATCCTCAGGGTTGTCTCACTTCTATTTCATTTTTTATCGCAGTTACCCGTGCATTTGTTTATCTAGGGGTTGAGGCTGGAGCGGGTGGAAATTATGGAGCACATGTGGGGATGGTTCATTTAGAAAAGGGGTGGTTACTACACTTGGAGGCGTAGCCGGACCCTCAACCCCATGGCAAAGGCGTTTGTGGACCGGCTGAGGGTGTGATCACGCCTTCAACCCCCTCCCTCCACCATCTCACCTACGAGCATATAAGTTACTCCTGCGCAAATCTACCAATTGACACCCTTTCCTCTTCTCCGTCATTTGCACTTTTCTTCGACAATCTTCAAATTCACTGAACACCTTACACCACCTAAATTTATACACAAATTTATCCCCTCCCTCTCACGAAATTCTTACCCTAACATGCTGATTAAGAAAAAAGACGTTTTATTAAAATCACAATTGCCCGATAAAAATTCTAGAACCGTTCAGAAAATTGAGTACAAATTTTTCGTAAATGTTATAGCATAAATAACGTAATTTTTAAATTATCCAGTAAAGGGGAAAATTGTTGTCCATTTCTAGTTTCTACAACTAGATTCCAGCATTTAATGATATAAGGTTTTCCATGATTTGAAATCCCCTAAGTCCCTTCTGCTTCCTCCCCTTTCTCCAAATGATGGGCTAAGAAAGCATCTCCCACCCTTCAATCTCATAACCTCCATGAGTTCTCCGGTCGCCATCTAAAGACGTAATGGCTGAATATTATCAAGAAGTTGGGGTTGAAAAGTATGTGGACGTTGGAGTGACAGTAGCTGAGCCGAACAGAACACATCCCCCTCGAGTCTGGGCTGATACGAAGAGGGTATGTTAGGAGGTAAAATTGACTGTGGAAACCCTGGGCAAGTAGTAAGAGGGTTCTACGAGCTCGTGTGTAAACTTTTCTGAATTTCCTTAGGCAAATATTGGCCGGGGTTCGCGCCGAGCTCTACATCGCCCCTCCCGTATGTGTAACCGACCAGCCGTGTATGTGGATTCACATACCCTCCCCCAACCCACCCCCTGGTATTGCTCCTGCCAAGCGTTTCAGAGTGGCTGTGGAGGGACCCTTAGGGCAAAGAAAATGAGATTTTTCTACGAGCGAGCGAGCCGGACGACCCGGGCAGGGGAATGAATTTGAAATTAGTTCGTACCGCTCGTGTCTCGGTGTGTTCACTCACTCACGGTGTATTACCTGGAAGAACCTTCATTCTTCCACCCCCTCCCACCTCCACCCCTTTATACCGCTGTCTTCTGTACACGTACACCGGGTCTGAGAAGCGTTTCGCTCATGAAAGTTGTTTTTACAGTTTTCCCCCGGACCCAGGGAAAAAAGGGGTGAACCAAAAAGCCAACTCGGTGCGCCTCTGGGAAACTATTTAACTCCCATCATATGTACATAATGTGTGTACGTAGAACCCTGGGAGCGCACTTCGAATGGAGTTTAATTTCTTGTTTCGTTTTCTTTAAGTGGCCTCTTACGTTGGTATAGTTACTGAGTTTAATAATGCATGGAACCTTCGTACACGTTTTGGAAATATTGAGACCAGGGATTGGAAATTATCCTCCTTCTGTCCCTGATTTTCATTACTTTTCTCCACTTCGAAAATTCAAATTGAGAAGAAAAGATAAACATAACAGTGGGGAATGACGAACTTCCGTGCATGCGTTTCCCGGGTAACAATTACGCACCGAGTAGCTTGATTAGGACTCCAGGGTGTGCCCAGGTACTCTTGAGATCAAATGAGAAAGCAAGGAGAGAACCAATAAATAAATTCCTGAAAACCATTGTAGTCGGCAATCGTCCCCACTTGATGAGTTTTTCTTATTTTCCCGGTGGAGTTTTAAAAACGGCCGTTTGGCATGCAACTTCTCGCGCACAATCCCGCGGATTTATTTCGATTACTTTTTTCCATCCCCCCGGCTCTCACTCGATCTTCTCACTCCTCCATCCTATTTATCATTTCTCCGTTCACAAGATCCCATATATACCCCTGCTCCCACTTTCCAGGAAGATACCCGCGTGTAAACGTCCATTCTAAACGTCAAAACGTTTATAACGTCCCGCTGTCATGTAAAAAAATGTATATTTGCTATTTTCCTTCGTATTCCAACGCCCCCTCCCTCTACCCCTCCTCCCCCACCCCCTCAACCCGCCCTACTTATTACACGTTTTCAAATATCCCATTACAGACCAAAAAATGACTCTTTTATGCACTCGATTTCGTGTCTCATTTCAAACTATTCCAGCAGTTCCTCGAATAAAATGAATAATAATATGTACCGTTAAAAAAACGTAAATAGCCCTCATTTACGTCAACGGAAGGGGGGGGGGGGAGGAATATATTGTACAAGATAACACACGATAGTATTCCCAAACGAGTCAATACTGTGCAATTATTTTTCCTAGTTTTACAATTGTTGGAATCAGGACAACTCATTACCGTCGTGATCATTAACTCATCCCTTTATCCGCCATATATCGTCATGACAACATTGTCAATACAAACAAATCGTTACATATTTGTTCATACATAATGAGCGATGAAATCCATGCAATATTAACCGAGTGGAGCTTTCGATCAGGTCGACATCAGGATTTGATCAGGTAAGCCCTGATGATAGATCAGGATCTGATATGGTAACTGGATCAAATGTTGATCAGTCATGTAACGGCATTTTTAATGAGCATTTGATCAAGTCAACATTATTTAAATCGGATTATGCGAATAAATAATAATTATTAGCTGAAAACAAAAAATAAACGAATTTTATCACTACAGTTCATCTATACTAATGGATCTCTTCGATTATTAACACTTATTATTTTATCGATGCTGGGGTTAGAACCTGCGATGTCCTAATTAACAATTAAAAATAGTTTATTGAGATGAGAGAATACATACATTTTTTCAGTACATAGTATAATAACTAATGCTTAGGAAGCTAGGTCACCAGCCGATGGCTATACCTATATTTACATCAGTTTTGTTTATAATTAATTACAATCGTACAATTTATAATTAATTATAATTAATCAGGTGAAAACTTGCGCGCAATCCATCTTAGGTAATTCGGATCGGAGTAACTTGATCAAACTTGATCAGTTCTTCATCAGACATCACTTGATCAGACAAA
This sequence comes from Fopius arisanus, assembly GCF_000806365.1. Classification (NCBI taxonomy): domain Eukaryota; kingdom Metazoa; phylum Arthropoda; class Insecta; order Hymenoptera; family Braconidae; genus Fopius; species Fopius arisanus. The sequence continues at coordinate 773,356 of NW_011887747.1, read as the reverse complement.
CATGACGAATACCGCATCAGGTACTGATCCAACTTCAGGACGGCCTGAGGCAATTTCCCGGGCATTTTTATTACCCTATTTTTTCTATTTACTTCTTTATTCATTCGATTATTTTCACCATGACAATCGAGGACTGTAATGGCAGTTCCTACTGCACCCTTTCTACCCCTTTTATTCTTTCTTTCTTACCCCAACGGGAAATGAGGGTACACAGCAATCACCGTGCATTGAACGTAATATTGTATTAGTGATAAGCCATTGATATTGATTCAAGGTAGGATAGTCCCTCGAGGCTCCAATCAAGCTCACGAATAATTTTCCCCTTTTTGTACTCCCACTCATACTATTCATTTCCCTGCATGACTCAAGTCAGCCGTCTTTAATCAAATTTTCCGATTGACTGGAGGAAAAAATGTAAGTACCATAAATTAGTTGTTTCGATTACTCCGGAAAAAGAAGGTGCATTTTTTTTTTGCATTTATAATTATTTATCTGACGAATATATACGACATCCTTAACCGATGGTAGAATTAGATTTTGGAAAGAGGTGACTTTTTTTGCTGAAAAATCCTAGATCAGGCCCAAAACATCAGGGAAACGGTAATTTTGCCGAACATGCCCAATGAATCGGTAAATTTTAGGCGAAAATGACAAAAAACAGTAGAAACGTCACCGCTTGTATTGATCTCATGTTTTTCGTCGGGATTATGCGATTTGAGATGCACGAAGTGGAATTGAATGACGGAAAGGGCAGGAGAGGGAGAAGAAACATCGTTTCGTCACACCTCGGTCCAGGGGCCTTTGTTTTAACCGCCTCGGTTTTCGGTGAGAGTCAGGGCAATTGCTCTTTCGTATATCTATACATATACCTGTCCCGGTGTTTTATTTTTTCATCTCGCCTCATCGGTTGTTTCTTGTCCGCGCGTTTCGCCACTTAACTTCAGTAGTGTCGCGTCATCGCGTTGCTGAGAGAACTCAAACCCCCAATACTACGGTATGCAGTAGCTCGGCTCTATCTCCCTTCAACTTTCTCACTTTCCTCCTCCATTTCTGGTTTAGCTTTTTTTCGCTCGGTCCTCTTCTCCGGGCGAGCCTAATTCTTCGGGACAATGGGTTCACCGATAAATGGGCCGCTGGGCCGATTAAAACAGAATCAATGTGACGAAAAGTTCTGAGAGAGAAAAGAAAAGGTATTTTTGAGGTAAAAACATGTTGCCGGACGTTGTCGTGAGAGTCTCAAAGTTGTTCCAAGACGATACACCTCTTGTACACCTGGAGATTCAATTTCAACTCGATGCCATATCCACTTTTAACAAATTAATCATCGAATCTTTATTTGCAACTTAAAAAAAAAAACTAATGAATAGCTTCCGAAGTGAAATTACATTATAAATTGATATTCAACAAATTTTATGATTCAAATTCCAATAAAAAAACAATCAATACATATTTTCAACAGTAAATGGGAATAAATAGACAACTCCTGGGTAATGAAAAAATAGTGATAGTATTTGAACTGCAATGTGGATGGGCTAAACGATTGCCAATGAAATCTATCGTGTTAAGACACAAAAGTTGAACGGATTAAAGTCCCGACAAGTCTCACTGGGCGTCTGGCTGTCTGTGAGCATGTCTGACAAGAGCAGTGGACAGTCCTCTGAATGAATCCCGGAATGCGACGCCCAACGCACATGTACAACACACAGAGTCCCTGTCCGACAATCCCCCAGCAGTATCCCTGCCATTTTGCACGTAATCCACGTGTACGTATGCAACTAACCACCCACGCCACCCTAGGGCATACATAAAAGCAGCCAGAAATGGCTATGAACAATCGATAAACCCAATGAAACGTCGATTCCAATAGGGACGTATCGGGAAAAATTCAATCAACCTCACGTACTCCGACGCACTTGATTGGACTTTTTCCATCTCTCTCGTTCTTTGGTTCACCATTTATTGAAACGGAGCGGTGAAGGAGTCTCAGGAAAGCGTTTTCACCGAATCACAGCGAAATTAAACCAGTCGGGTCTGAATTCTCGAGTTAATTGAAGAATTCAATTTACTTATATCATCAAATCAGTTGAAGATCATTTCAACTTGGTTCTTAGAGTTATTCTCTACCTCCAAACTAAAATCTTTCAGGCAAAATCCTCTCGTAAAAAATCATCTGAAAACAAAATCTCCCGGATATAATACCCCAAAAATAAAGATAAAAATACATTAATAAAGTTATACGTTCGAAGACTGTCATCACTCTATCTGTCTCTTTCTTGTCGCACATGAAAGATGAAAAAACAAACAAGTAACAACAGCTACTGTAATAATGAAAACAAAACTTTTCACAAATGTATTGCGCCCCTGTATCACTCAAAATGAAGAAAAAGCGAATTATATTTTTTTTTTAGATTTTCCGAGGGATTTTGTCTTGAGAGTATTTTTTTGCGGCTAACCTACTCCGGACACCTTTCAATTCACATTATATTACTCTGATATTACTTTATTCTTTTCAGATAAAAACATTTTTCATGCTGACGTATCGCCAATGCTCACCAAACAAAAGACCGCGCATTTCTGGCGACGAGAAAAATCCTTTCTCCTTAATTAGTAAAAAATGGAAATGAGTGTCAACGCGTTAGGCCGCGCTTTTTTTTTTCATCTCCCCAATTATCCCCGGCATCTTTTGTCCTTCCGCCCTCGAGCCTCGAGGCCCTCCTCTGCCCCCAGCCCCCTACCCCCTTTCCCTCACCATCGGTCAATAGCACAAGGCCCTCCACAAAGGCAAAAGTCGCTTTTCGACCGCGAAGACGACGCACTGATTAAAAATTATCACCCAGAGACAACAAAAGGGGATGAGAAAATAAATCCAAGACCCTACCACCCCTTCGACCTTTATTTATATCCCTCCCTCTATCCTCTTTTAATTCCAGTGGTATAAACTCACCAGACGAATTCAGACCATCACAGTTGTCCGTTAAAATGTAACTCAAGTTTACCCTCAATTCCAATGGTGTACATATAAATCCGAGTAAAAAGCATTTTTCTATTTTTATATCTATTCGTGTGAAAAGTTTTTCATATTTATCATTACGTCGAGATCTCTCCGGCACTTTTGTTGCACAGTAGATTGAATAACTCATTGATCTTTCACTATTCCCTGGGAGTGACTCACAGTCCAGCGGCAAGGGGGCGGTGAGGGAAACGAAGGGAGGGGGGCTATTGCCAGTGGAATATTTATTTATTGTAATGTCCTCTCCACTTGAGACACAATAGAAAACGTATATATCGATTTGAGAAACTTTACTTTTTGACTTTTTAAGTCTACACAGTGAGAGGAATGAGAGGGGGGGCATATAGTGGCACAAAATATTACAAAAGAAATAAGAATTTAAAGCCCACCAAAGACTCAAATGTATCTCTTATGGAGCAGTGGTCCCCGAGACGACTATAAAAATCTTATCGTCGATCCACGCCCGCGTTGCAGACCAGTGCCCTGAGTGGTGCCCTGAGACAGGGACGATGAGGGGCGGGGTGATGGGGGG
>NW_011887747.1:729353-769804 GCF_000806365.1 Fopius arisanus | reverse complement strand
GGCTGAGGGGGGAGGGATTGGGTGAGAGAGGACGCTTAATATTAATGTCTCCTACTACCACACTCCGAGGTATCCACGCATCTGCGGATATAACGGGTGATCCAATTTAAATGAATCCCCAGTGAGATTCAATTCAATCTCGTCTAATACCTCCCCCTCGCACCCCCTCAATGTGCCCCCTCACCCCACCTCATTGTTCTCTCTTGCGCATTTGAGTCGCTACGGGAGAATCGAAAAAGTCCATTACTCTCGCACTCAGGGCACCCTCCATTAAATTTCCATGAGGCAATTACTTTTTATGATGAGTATGTACCTTGACAAATGGAGTAACTGAGGAGACATTTTTTATTTTTCTCTCCTCCTGTGAAAACGACAATCAATTCTTATCACGTGTGCACCGCACCGGCGGATTATGATTGATCGTTTTCCAGTTTTGAGAGATACTGTTTTTATTTCTGAGTAGTTACTCATTTCATGGAATTAGGTGATTCTCATGGAATTCGTAATTCGTCCGTAGATATTACTTTATTTAATTAAAGTAATTAATTTATTCGATTGAAAATTAAAACTACATCCATCGAAATTGTAACACCCACCCGTTATAAAAATCCATAACGTAGCGTGAAGTCACGAGAGGCTCGATGATACCTGGGCCCATGAGTCCCAAAGTGGTATACGAGTTTAATTGGTGGTAATATGAGTCCACGTAATACAGCCAACCATTCGTCACTCGCCGGGTGGGTGATGTGAAATAAACTCCTAGCCACTGTCCTCTGTCCAATTTACTGGACTCAATAAATCTATATTACTTCTTAATTCCGTGCCGATAATCCAACGAGGGAAAAATAAATACCACGGAAATTAAAGTGGTGGCGAAAGGACGGGGGTGGAAGGCGATGCTGTAAAGAAATGTCGTACACAAGTACACGAGTGCATGAGACGAACCGATCGCCACATTTTAGCCCGTGGTAAATTAAGAGAACGCTTTTCGACGCCTCGCATCTTTCCCCTGGCCATCTTTTTCTCCCTCAGTGATCACAAGAGTAAGGAGAAACTTTCAAAGTCCGGCAAGACCCTCTCAAATAGTCCGATCGAGAGATAAATACCCACGTAGGGATCCGGAGCTTTTTCCAAATCCACTGGTCTCTTTTCTGCCCGTCGTCCAACCTCCCTCAGCCTAATGTATTCACAAATCTTCGTTCTAAACGCGCCGTTATCACTCTTCCACCAGGCTTCCTACTTTCATCTAAGGAGTCCCTTTTTTCTTCATGTCCTCTTTACCACCATTCCACCATCAGCTTCGGAAAATGGGGACGGAATTCATTTTGCGGATCGACGCCCTCGTTTATCCTCAGTGTTCAATTGCTTCGATTATATAATACTGGTGGAGGCAAAATGAAATTTCATTTACAGTTCACTATCAATTTTTTATTTTTAGGGCAGTTACGTAGGGAGGGATGGAGAGAAAATTGATTCTATCCTTAAAACATCATTTTCCGCGAAAATTACGTCAGTTCTCTTTTCACATAAATTAATGTCATCCGAGTGTACTATTAAGAATTCATTGAAATTTCATTCGAAGTCATTTGAATTTTTAATTATATGAGTTTGAATTTAATTTTAATGAAGAACAGTCTGTAGATCGATCTCAAAATGAAGAATTACTTATTGTTTTTTATTTTACTGGATTTAATTATTTATTGGAAAAAATATTGATTTCTCCAACAGTGCGAAGCTATTTATCTAAGAATCTCTCGAAACCAAGAAGTAGACAATAAAACATAGAGTGAGTCTATCGGGCTGAGTCCACCAGAGCAGAAAAAATACATGAGAAAGCCGAAGGACGAGGGGCCGCAGTGAAAAGAAAAGTTGAACTCGCGTCGTCATCGTAGAATATGAGATTTCCCTGAGAAGTTGAAAGAGTGGAGGGTTTGTGGAGTTTTACCCATGGAAGAACCGAAGGGATGTGAGCTCGTGTGTGTTGTATCCCCGTCTTCGACTTGAATTTCGCCGGGGAGAAAGGGGCCACGAGGGGGTAACGGGTGGAAATGGGGGGTGGGAGCATTATATACACATATAGGAGACCGCGTCCGCGCATGAAGGAGACGAAAGGACATTATTGGATTCTGAACATTCCCGCAGTTATTAAAATTCGAAGCCAGACGCGAGCTTCATAGGGAGAAAAGAGGCAGTTGCCTGGGGTGGTGGAGAGGGGGGGGGGGGGTGATGGAGAAATGGCCCTGAAAGTGGGGGTAAAGTCGATATGTACGAAAGTTACTGTAGGTTGAAAGATCTTTGGAATGAGGGGCAAGACACATCTCCTCGCTGAATATTAAAGCTCTCTACTTCCCCTGTCCCCCCTGCGCGCACTTGCCGTTTTTTTAAGAGCCCATCCACCCCCTCATCGCCCCCCGAGAACTGAAAATTCAGCTCGTTAGCCCTTGAAATGTGAACACAGCGTAAAAAAAAAAGAAAATCGCTCCGGGCTTGACGAACCCCCAATTGCCGGCGATAATAAAGCTAAAGAAAAATCTCAAGGTGGATAAATACCCAATCCCTCCTTATACTCTTCATATTCCCTCCTTTGAATTATTCGAGTGGAATTTCAAATGAAAATTCATTCTTCTTTTCGTAGGGTTTTGTTCTGACGTAATGCCCCCACGGGCTTCAGGGGGATTGTTTAAGTGCACTGATTGAAAATTTCAGGGGAATTTTCCGACGTGAGATATCAAACAATTGCGCTGAGAAAAAGATTGAGTAGATTGACAAAAAAATTGTGTCAAAATACTATAACAAGTGAAATTAATGAATTGACTAATTGAAATTTTGGAGTTGTACATTGGTGTATATAGTTAGGATGAACATTCGTAAAAAATTACGGAGAAATTTGAGAAAGATTCGGGAGATTGTCTGGACAAAGGTAAACAGAGAGTTCCGTTCACGAAAATAGTACAATCGCCCGCGGTGACGCACGAGCCATCGATCATGATTCACAATGAAGTTAATGCATATTGTGAATTTGGAGTATTACTGACAGTGCCATGGAGATGGGAATAAGACGTGTCCGGTCGTCTGATGGATTGCGTTCCATATTAAAACGAAAAATCCCGCCTGGTCACCTGGAAAAATTCATAATCATAAATAGAAAATCTCGCTAAATGTCAATATAGACTATGTGAATTTTGGGATCGATACGCTGTTGTAAATTTTTTCCATCAGTCCTTAAAACCCTCCAATTGATCAGTCTACATCAACTCCTCTCAACCGTACTTCCATTGCAAAAATGAGACCACAAAAAAATATCTAGAGTTTTATTTGGGGTCTAAATAATTTACAACTGAAATTTTTCCTTTGTGTTTTCGAAAAATGGAAATTTTCACGCAGAGCTAATTCCATTAACTTAAAAGACCAACAGTGACACACTCCCGATGCCGTCAATCACCGCGGGATTTCCTCCTCCTCACCCCGAAAAAAAAGGGGTAACACAATGCAATAACCGATCAGCTCGTAAATTTAAAATTACCCCAATATGCCCGATCGAAGGGTGTTCGATCCGGCGGGACTAATTCGCGCCCATTCTTTAGCAACCCCTTTCTCCTCCGAACTCCGCCTTTTTTTCTCTCAACGCATTGGCCATATTGTAACGCACTAACTATCTCAGTCCGAATGATCTTCCACCCCAGCCATTTATAACACCGATAAAAAAATATCAACGTGTGTGGCCCAATGATTGTCTCTCCTCCACCCCAAAGCATAAATTGTGCCCACGATTTTGTATTTTTCATTTCGCTCCACCGACATGGCCCTCTACCCCTGTTCTTTCAATATCACGGATATAGCAGTGATTTCCGTATATGCGCTCGTAAATAAGGATCGAATGCCAGGGATAAAGTCGAACCAACCCCGAGCTGGGTGTAGACAGACCTAGAAAAATAGAAAAATCCAAGTGACCCGTTAACGGAGATACATTAATTTTATAATGGGATATTGATTCCCACAGTATGTCGGTGCAACGTACAGAATGCTTCATCTATTTGCCCCAATATCCCTCGGATAAATGTTCATATACAGCAAAAAGTATACATCACCTATGATTTTTCTTCATAAAAAAAAGAGTGTGTCAAATTAACCTAAGGGAAATAATTCCTGAGCCACGCAAATCTAATAACGAAACCCGGTAAAGGGCGGTAACAAAAAAGACTAATTGAGCCTTTGTCAATCACAAAAGAGCAGACCTTGTTAGTTGGAAAAAGAAAAGTGAGAAAATAAAATTGGTGATCGGGGCCAACTCTCCATTTCTCGTTTATCCGATATGTAAACCCAGTCTGGCCGGAGATGAATTGAAAAAATCAAAAAAGGTAAAAAAAAATCCACTGGCTCATTCTCCCGCAGCTGTAACCAAAACCCCGAATAGCCTGTCCATATTTGATTTTTGGTTAGCATTGCTGTCCATTGGCCCGTAAACAACCTTTAGAGACTTTTTCCGCCCGGGAAAATCGAATGCGAAAGCCCCTTCCCTCTGCCCTGTACCCAGAGACCATCTCCATCGGCCTCAATCCCTAAAAAGTGCTTTCATTTCCATGATTGGTGTTTTAAATGATTGCGTAGACTAGGGATGAAAAACCTCTCTGTTCTGTTTAAAATATTGAACACATTTGATTTTTACGTTTTAATCAGAACATAGAGGTTCGCCTCGGGGTTAAAATCGAGGAATGAATGGGAGAATGAATCAGGCGAGCGGAGAAAAAAGAATTGAAAAGAACGCTCTGGCAATTTTTAGTGGCAAACGATTCGCAATAAAATAATGAATGTTTAAACAATCGATAATCATGGAAAGAATTATGCAGTGGCAATTCAGCTGACACTTCCTCACTCTTCACGCATCGCCGATCGTGATTTACGAATCCCTCATTTCACCTCGTCTCGTTCCTCATTCACTCCTCTAAAAAAAAGATTTATTTGAGGTTGGATTTACATTGGATACATTTTGACCAAAAACTGAATTGTTTTTATTGAAGGAGACAATATCTTTAATGATGATAATTCCAATTTTTTCGACATGTAACTATTGTTTACGATTTCTTCGCACTTTTTCTTCCCTCTTTAACCAATGATTTCATTTTCTTTGAGACTTCACGCCCATTGTTATTCACAATTATGCAAATAGTCGTTATCGCCGTGTGCTACCGAACATCGGAAGAGAGGGTATTTTCCTTTGTAAACTCCTCTTCACTTTATCACAAAGAGGGCCGTTAAGAAGGTTACGCGAGATGGCCGGAGGTCGATCTCTGGCGCGAGAAATGTAAATTCCATCGGAAGGTCCACATCCAAAAAATAAAGAAGTGCGTCTTACCCGAGGGTGTAGGGAACAATGGAGGGTAGTTTAAGACGATCGATCGGGGACCATCCCTCCCCCCAGTGTTTTTCATCCTCTCGAGAGTGAGAATAAACCAACTGCCCTGGAAAAACTACCCTTGATCTCCGTATCATATTTCCCGAGGTATGTGCTCGTTAAAAATAATACAATTCCGATAACTCCTCACCTCAGTACCTAATTTAAAAAATTCTACTTGAACTTTTGAAAATCTCCAACAAGTCATACATCTATACTAAATATTCAGACAATTTTATGAGTCCAAATTGAAACTGTCATCGAACAGACAATAAAAACGTCAAGTATCTTCTCGATTCGTCTCACCAAATTAATAAGAAATCAAGAATTCTTTCAAAATTCTTAAAATTTCAACAATTTCCAAAGAATTTCCGAATAATTCGAAAATAAATAGCTATTCTTATTTGAAATTCATTCGCATCTCTTAATCGGAAACAGATACTGAAATTTCGCTAATAGCATTTCAGCAGCTCTCATTTCTGCCTATAAAATCTGTTTTACGAAAAATTTCGCTATCTCCAATAATTCCCGGGATATTCCCCGTGAATTCAACTAGGGAACAAGGCGACTTGTTACTCAGAGCCCCTTCGCAGCTGAATTAAGGCTCTTCTTCCGCAAAAATTCCACCAAAATTCTTTAACAGTGCCGACTCTTCCCTCTCAATAATACTCTCCTCCTTTTTCTTCATATACGTGACTGCGACGTCTCGCAATTTCTCGGTGGAGGGCGACGAAAAACGTCCGGCGCGGGTCACACGAGTCTTTCCTCTCGCGAGGTTACACTCGGGACTCGGGGATTCTCTCCTCGGTCTCGCGAACGTGATGCCATTCAAACTCACGACGATTGAACCGAGATCGAGCCAACATCGGATTATACCGGACATCGAGACAGCAGTGGACAACCTCGGGAAAGGAATTGGACCCGTTCCAATTAAAAACTTCTCACACAAGATCATATTGCAGCAGCAATCGAAAAAAATGAAATTTCATGGACAGTCGGTCTAGGATTTTCTAATCTGTCAATAATAATAACTAATGATATAGACTTTTCGAGGTTGAAGGCAAAAGGTAGCATATGTTAAAATAAAAAAGAATCCGATACGTCGAATTCCAAAAATCACCAGTCAGCAAATATTTCCCAAAGTTATTAAATATTGGATTTCCGATTAATTGAATTAGCATTTCTATTTTTCTCTGTCTAAAAAAATGGGCACATCTTCAAAAAAAAAACACGTTAATGAACCGCCGTGTGCATTTAATAGACAACCGGAAAAAGAAGGAGAAAAAAAACACGATTGAATTGCCAAAAAATGGGAGAAAATGTATGACAACGAAAATGTGGGGGCACGTACGGGTTTCACATGTAGTATGGCGGTGGTTGTCTGGGGGCGTCCGAATAAAAATAAATGCCCGGGATAAAAGAGTAGTACGAGACGTTGCGGTGCTAAGACCCCAACCCGAGAGGGCCCACTGGGGCTCAAAGCAACAGCCAGAAAAGAAAGGTTTTATCTGCTAGCCAGTTATTTATCGCTTTCCGTTGTAGCGGTGGCGTCGGTCCCTGGCCAATCAGAAGTCAGTATCCGCAGTACCAGTCCGCGCCATCCGCATACATTATCGTGTTGGTTTGCGCTTGTGGAAGAGAGAACTTGTGAGGGCTAGCGCGCGGGGCCCTCTACCTCAGCCATTGTCTTTCCACCGTTGTAAATCACATTTTATTCCCTCGCTTACGGTCTTATTTTATTTATTTGTCGGGGAAACGTATCGCTACCGTGGCCTCAGCCACCCTCACCTCCTTCCCTCGTTCCCTCTCGCACTCTCACTCACCGCTTTATCCTCTCCTTCTCTGTGGCATTGGTTGTCCAGCCAATACGTTAACCCTGCGATACACACACCGACTATTTCTTCGGATTCATCCAGCGAGTAAGAGTGATTTTTGAGGTTAAGGTGAACGCGAGATTGAGAGGGAGAGAAGCTCAATGTCTGGGCCCCCAGCCAGTAGTTAAAACCGCCGATTTCATTGACGACCTGTTATACACCATTTTTCGGCGGACCACTATCTCCAACAAATCTATTCTCTCATTTATTCCAATTTTTCATATTGTTAGTTCATATAAATTTTCGATTATACAGCTTTGCTTTCAATTTCAATTAACTAATTTCAACGTCACTCAATTTATTATTTATGCAGAGCTGCGAATTAATACGACAATTGATTTGTCGTGTGTCGTTTCTCCCAATTTCTTTCACCCATGTATTGCCAAATTAATGAATGTTCTTGTTTCACTGTAATGTTAGTGTAATGTATTGATTTTTGTCTGTAAGTAGCGTCTCTGCTTGTGCCCGTAGAAAAAAAGTGAGTCGCTATGCGAGAATTCTACAAATTATCGTTGGAGGCACCTCGAACTGGAGGCGAGGAGGAGTTTGGCCTGACAATGTTGGTCTAATCTTGAAGAAAAACCATCAACAAATAAACATGTTCAAAAAAATTTTTTGAAAATGCACATGATGAACGTCATCAGGCCCGCAATTATTTAGTTTCCGATAGTTCTCGGCCTGCTTCGAAATTCGTAGAGTTCGCACTGCCAATCGTAATTATCTGTATTTTTCAACCAAATTCTGTAGTTGTTCCAGCGTATCGCTTGCCGATTATTTGTAAGAACTGTTCATTTTATTTATCGTCTTATCAAAATTTATTTACTCGCACAAGAGAATATTTCATGATTATCTTTTCAAACTAGAGATATCGGACGAAGTAAAAAACCAAAATACTTGTTGATAATTTCAGTGGTGCAAGTAGACCATGCAGGCCAGGCTCACTCCCAGTCTCAGTCGCGTCCTGGCCACCAACAGGTCAGTAATACCCGAGATTAATAAAATAATTAATTAAAAAAAGAAAATCAAGTAACCCATCAAAACCTGAATTGTAAACCTGAACGAGGGGATAGAACCGCAACGCGACAAATTATTTCCCCCTGACCCAAAAATTGATTAATCCCTGAATAAAAAAAAAAATCAGCCATTTATATGCGTCGGGCTTCTATCTGATATCCAAATTTCGGAAACCTTGTTGCCGTTAATTTTTTATCTCCTCCCCCAATCACCCACCTGGTCGTCAACGCTCCCCACCCATCACCGACAAAAATGAGGGAAAAATACAGTGAGAAATGCGTGTTTTATCGCGGCCTTTAGTCGTGGACAATTAGTAAAATGCAGGGTGAAACGAAGAGAAAACCGGTGGGAAAAAAATAATTAGTGACACCTGCGTGGCCGATGAAGAAGGGTTTACGTACAAAGAAATAAAAGTACGATTGTCTGACGAGTTCATTACCATGAGCCGCTGAAAATTCGGCACGCGTCACGCAAAGTACGATTAAGTACTTGGATTTTTACGATTTTCTATCTCACTCCTAAACCTGCTGTGAAAACAGAGTGTGACTCCTGGATTCTACAGCGTGAAAACAAACGGGAGTGAAACAAAGGAAATTAACAAAAAAAAAAGTGTTTCAAGTGCCACCGCTTTGAATTGTAATTCGTTTTCATGACTCCCCACCCTCTTGCCCCTGTGGCCACCCGAGATTACGCTTCAACCCGAGGGAATTTTTTGTGGCAATTTTTTTTTCCTCCTGCTTGCGTAGAAAATTAGTCAAACCTCAAATTAGCCCGGGCTCATTCATCCCCTGGGCTCTTGTTGAGGTTGTCACAGTAACCCGATGCTCTCTGGGGTTTGTTTTGAGTCTCCACGCGTAAGGTTTTTTCATCAAGTTTTTTTTCAAGGCTCTTTTCCCACCCCTCATGCAAATGAGACCTGCTACTCTGTACTTGTACCCTCGGGCTCCATGGGCTACTTGTTAGCTGCAAACATCTGGGGAAAAAAATTTAGTGCTGAAGTTTGGAAAATTAAAACTCTCAATTGATCGTTCGGTTTCAAATCGCAAAATCACTCTATTTTTATGTCGAGGAAATTGTTTCTGTAGAAGAAAAAAGAATTGTCATAAAAATATAAACTAGTTGTTCCCAAAGAAACTGAAAATCAGTTAATTAATTAGAAAATCGGCCAATTATTGATAAAATGTCCATTATAATCGAGCCTCAAATTTTCCTTGGTAATTTCACCAAAAATTATTCAAATTACTTTGTAGTAATAATTTATTACGTAGTGTAATTGATTTCTGAATACTAGGACATGAGTAAAATGATAATCCAATCAGCGTTCCATCAATCATCATCAGAACCTCCATTATCTGTGAAAAAATAATGAAAAATCATGAGATATCCCCGATAAAAAGCCTCTTTATCTCGTTAACCCACGCCACCATGAAGCAGATCGTCGAGGCGTCACCCAGACCCCTGACCCTTGCTTATTTTTTTCAATGTACCCGGAACGAAAAAAAAAAAAAACTGAAATGGTAACCGACACTCGTGCCATTGTAATGCAAACAGCTCTGCACCGACTCATTGTGTCTCCGCTGAGGCTTTTAACCCTCAGTACAATAACACAAGCTCCTGTAAACACATTTTTTTTCTCTCCCTATCCCCCACCTTTTCACACCCCTCCCCCGAAAAAATATCTAATCCACTGGAGAACCTGAGCATTGAGAGAAAGCAGGTCGAGGGATGGAGTGATTGGTATCTCTCCGGTGGAATCGAGACATTCGCACGACGAAAGATCCTGAAAAACCGAAATAACGTATCGACTAAACAAAGTGTCACAGTTGCAAAGTGACAAGTCGCCTTTCACATGGCGTGAAAACGATCTTCTCCTCTCGGTAATCGAAAATCTCTCCCCCCTAGTCAGCCATCCGCAGTGAGATTCGTTTATTAGATCGACTGTCTCTCGGTAGTTTGCCATGTTATTTATATACCCGTATAGGATATGTCCCGATTGGCATTGAGACGCTTTTATTTCTCACTATCACGCCTTTCAAGCCACTTTCTTTCGAGTCCTCCCACTCTCCACTCTCCCACGATACCGATCGATACCTCTCCTGCTTCATGCTTTACCAAAAACTAACACATCAACAGAAAAATATATCCCTCACTATCTCTATCATTATTAGGAAAGATCACCGTCCGGTGGAGGATTTCCATTCAAATCCAAAAAATAGAAAACAAAAATTAATTTTGTAAAAATTAGAATTTGTATTAAAAAATAATCGAAAAATTATCTTCGAGGCGTTGGTCATACCGTGATTATCGGATTTGAAATATTTGTAAATTATTGGTATATTGAGGGGCAGTTGTAGCGAGTAAAAGTTCGGGGGTAATTGACAATTATACACCAAGTATGAGAATTTATTTTATAGTTTTTCCTTGTTCATGTAATGCTTCGAAATAATGTATATTTTGGTGAAATATTTTGAGTTCTCTTGCTTTGATAGGTAATCTAATCTCATAATGATATAAATACCAATTCCCTTTGTCGATTACATGAGTTATCACGTAATTTTTCCTGAACCTATTTCCCGGTGCACTATTCCCGGCTTTTTTTATCCTCCATCATCAGATATTCACCGTCAATCAAAGGTGAAGGCGAAAAATATGGAATCGCCTGACGAACGAGTCGTTCCGAAACGGGAGGTCGCGACTTGCCCGATTGTTTTTATTCCCTCGCGATTTCCAAGAAGCGTCAGAACTCTCACGCACCCCACTCCCTACTCAATCCCAATTCCCCTCAGAATTATACAGTACCCCACCCTCGATTCAGTTTTTTCAATCAATCAACCCATAAAACTGCTTTTCTTCATCCTAAAAAAGGCTCCCAATATTTTTCGTCCTTAACAAAATCATAACTCAAAATTTATGTCAATTCCATCATCCGCCGTGATTATATATTCAAAACGAATTAAATAAATAATAAATAGAAATACCTGAAAATTAAAAACAAGTAAAGACTAATCAAGTCGAAGTACAGTAGATTCCTGTTATCGTCGAGGGCATGGGGCTGTAGGGGAAGTGAATTCAGAGGATTTGATCATGTGCAATTACCCCCACGACGCGCCTATTGCTACGGTAATATGAATTTTTTCATAGGAAAATCAAAAACAGAAATTGGGGAGAGGTGGGACTATAACTTGAGCGGCTATAACGGGATTTTACTGTAGATAGAAAATGGTTCGACGTTTAATTTCACAATGGCCCGAGTGAAATGACTTGTAACTTAATATTTTCCCCAAAATTACCGAGTGCTTCACCCCTCGAATTTTTTCCCGGCAATGACGTAATGATTTAAAAACCGCCCTGGATTTTTTTTCCGCTCGTAACCCCGACATTACCCCTGAATTTTCAACCGCACGATTTTACCCCCTCTTACCAACCTCTACTATTTCCCAGCAATTTTCCCTGCACCCCACCTATCGTTTTCCTCCTAATCCACCGTACATTGCAGATGTTCAGACAAGTCCTGTATTCCAATATTCCATGAATAACCTCCTGAGTGCCTATTTTCATAATGCGCAAAGTTTCCTCTTTTATTTCTCAAGTGCCCATTACGTAAAACGGTAATATCTAAAAAAAAAAATGATCTATTGAAAAATTTATGACTCCCATTTTTCCCTCCCCCGTCTGACATGCAATGGACTTGAGGCTCTCGCCTTCTCACACTTTAAATGTAACGGAGTCTTTTCGTTTAGGTGAAGAAATAAAAAATTCACGTCTAGACGAATGATTTGATTGAAGTGTTCGTAGGTCATACGAGGGTTGATATAGACGCATGGAGAATATCGCCAAGTTCTTTTTCCTTTCCATTGAGTGAGTAACATTCACCTGCGATTACTCAGATTTTTTTTTATCAAGGACACAATTCAATTGTAAATAACCCAATTACTTAATGGTTCAGTTAATCAGTGAGAATACCGTCAGTTCGTATTTAAATTCTACCACTGAAAGTAAAAACTTTATCTCCCTGTCTCAGCGATGTGGGAGAGAATGGAGAATAATAGGTCGATGAAGTAAAAGAAAATCGACCGAAAATAATGAGTCGATACATTTTTCTCCCATGGGGTAGAGGGAAAATATTTAATCCTGCGTTCCCCCAAAAAGACGAAGCGAGACGGTTTTTTTCCACTGATAGGGCCCCCACCACCTTGGAAAACTCACACCCTGTGCTGAAGATATTAACGCAGAAAAAAAAGCGTCTGCATTAATACCCGTGGCCATAAATATAAAGGAACTGTTTCCACCCTACCTATGGGATACTCAGCGCGTTGTGCAGCCCTCGGATGATTTTGGAGACGCGACCCCTCTGGACGCCATCGAGCCTTTTTTATGCTTTTCTAGCTGCGGGTGTAACACCGTGGCAAACGCCATTCGAAACTGACATATGGGATCTCCATCGAGCGATTGACACTCAAGTGTGCTTGTTAAAATTCTCCGGTATGAGGTGAGGATATAGTGACAGCTCCGCATGTCAGCAACTCATTCGATTCTATACAACTAATTGGAGAGGCGAAAGGTTGCTGGAAGCCACTTAATCCTCTCTAATTTATAATTTATAGAATTCTTCAAGTACCCGACGTGAAATTTCATATTCTTCTTTGAATTCGGTATAGGTGGAATTGAATAACGAAATTATACAGATATTCGATGAAAGAAAAACAATATTCAATAATGATAAAGTAGAGACACATATGAATGTGAAGATCGAGAAAATTTTTTAGGGCGAAATTATCCAGTGTTAGGTAAATTCTTGGGTATTTATTTTTCAAGTCTGGGAGTCTTGGGGGGAAAATTGAAAGAATAAAAAATGTATGTTGAGCAGAACCGATGAACACCTCTCGCTCATCTTCTCTTTCCTGCCCACACTTTCGTTTCTCACGCGAAAACGCGGCACGTTTTTCGTGTCACGAGGATTAGGTTCAGCGAAACGATCTTGGTGCGCACCGAGGGCTCCATTGAGCGAAATGTAAAGATACCCTCACGGAATGTTTTCAAAGACTAATAAAAAAAATCACCTGTGAATCGTGCATCGTAAAGGTCAAATTGGAATTTTAAATCAAAATACTCACAAAATGACGAAAAAAAAACTCGAAATAAATAAATAAATAATCCGCGAGTTGTATAAATAAGTGGGTAAAAGTGTCGAGTCACGAGAGGAGCAATGAAGATGGCTCTCGACCGATTCCCGAGATAAATTATCGCACGCCATTACCCGATATCGAATTTCTAGGTTTTCACTTTTTTTTCCAATCTATATTCATGCCGATACAAGCATTCTTCATCCCCCTCGACCCCCTCATCCACCCACTCTCCCCTGGCACATTGATCTGAATTCTAATGACCAATACTCGAGGATGAAGCAAAGATAATGGGATTTTTCTCAATAACGAAACTCGATTCTCTATCGAATATTGGCATTTGGCCCTTTTTTCGATGACTCGCCTGTCTGACGATTACGCCAGATCCTCTCCCACCTCTATTATATATTGAAGTCTATGTTCAATCAAAAATGTCATATCACTGAATTCAATTCATTATCATGAGAAGACGTAGAATTTTTACAATGATAACTAAATTTGATGGCACTCCTCTCCTTGTAGTTGTTAGATGATTAATAAATTTCTGGAAGACTTAATGAATTTAACGGCACAGATTAGAGATTTGAGACAGTTGTCGTCCATCTCTTTCCAAATTTTGCAAAAATTTCAATCCATTTCTCTCCGAATTTCCCCCGAGTTTGGGATAAAATCTAGCGGTCATCCGATGTCCCCATTAAATGCCGAATCCATCGAGGCCAAAAATATATTTCCCGGGGATGAGTGCAATCTCAATGTTAATTACCGAGATAACGGCGCCCGAGAAAAAGAAAGGAGCCGTCATTTTGCGTTGGTTCCTCCTCCATCCCCTTGGATAGAGTCATAAACTTGAGTTATGTCAGGCCGTTAGATAGTTGAATCTCAGTATTCTGCGGTGCTCTCGCCTTCGCGCTCCTTGCTCCGTTAATATCTTCATTACTAAATCATCCTTCCATATAACCACCCCTCGACCCACCCCAATCCACCAACTTATTCTCATGCCTCAACTGGTACTGCAGACACGCACCCATCTCTTTCCACCCTCGCATTTTCATCCTTTCAGTTCTCTTATTTTTCCTCCTTCATACCCCACACTGTCTTCTGGGTTTCAGCCTTTTGTAATATACGGGCAACAGTCCAGACACTTTGCGTTGGAAACCAGAGATCGAAATTTTACCACTGGGATATGTGAGACATACTGGCCACGTATTCAGTCATTGTGGGATTTCCCTGGAATAATGTTTTTCGGGAACATTAACGTTAATGTCTTCGTGGGCTTTGGAAAAAATTTATTGCTAAATTCACTCTGACGTGGAACTAAAAGACACCATGAGTACTGAAAATAAAAACAACTTTTTCTCTTACATAACAATTTTTTGGAAGAGATATACAAGAAATTCAACTCAAGAATCCATGATGATGGACCATAAATGGAACGGCATGGGATACAAATTTGTTATTAAATTTACTATAAATTGTGTCACGAAATATCGATTTTTCAAGGATAAAATTCCGTTCGAATCCTTAAAAATTCCACAACTACAGGAAAACAATTCGCCTTTCACCTGGCAACTGCCAATTTCATCAAATAATTTCAGTGCATTAGTTAATTTTTACGACACACTTTACTCCGCCTGATAACACAATGGATTTGAGTGGCAAAAAAGGCTAATTTCCAAATGAAACAGCTCATTATCTCGATAAATTAAAAGATAAATCAAGTGTCCGTGCGCAGAACACTAAAAAAAAACAAAAACAAAATCAATGGATAATTCCCCCAGAGCGAGTGAAATAACTCAAACGACCTTAAACAAAACCATTCATTCCATCACTCCTCTTGAGGTCGTGGCCGTTTACCTGACAAGTACGATAATTCACCGGTCAGGACACTGCAACGCATACGAATTGTCAGCGTAAAGAAATAAAAAAAAAAAAGAATAGAAAAGAATGGAAGAAATAAAGAAAAAACGTGCACCGACGATCGTTAAACCCAGAGGGAATAAAAAAAGCGTCGAGTGAAAGATACAAAATGTATAATAAACAGAAACTGGAGAGCAAAAATCCATGATACGCTTCTTTCGTATGCAACTCGGAGAATGAAGTACTTGTGGTTTCGTGCGACGATGCACTCGATGTTTGGATTAATCATAATGCATAAGGGGGATCGGTGCATTGCAGTTATGTATCACAAGCGATTGAACCGCGATTTTGGATACAGGTGGCGCCTTTTACCCGTGCATATTAGGTATTCCGCTATTGGTTTACCACATCACCGCTTCGAGTATCAAATACAATGCTAATACATGTGCTTAACATTCGTCACGAAAGGAGATTGTCGAGAGCAGATGTTTTAAAATTACTTCTCTGTATCCATTAAATTAAATGACGAAAAAGATGGATTAATCTTTCACCCGAATTTATGCCAACGACCTTCATCATTTTGTTATTTTCCATTTTAGTGTTAATTTTCAATCATTTTCATTTAATTCTTAACGTTCAAAATAGTCATGACATGTGGACAATTTTTGATTGATTGAACATTAAAAATTACATTAATTAATGATTTAATATACCATTGAAGTAGCTCGGAATTTTCCTCGGCTTCCCCCAGTATTTTTCACAATTTAAAGTTAATTGTCTCCCGAAATGCGTAGAACGAGGGGTTGCTGGGTTAACGCCGAGCTAACTAACAAACGAGGGTGTAATTAATTAACAGTGGATTTGGCATTGAATTTAGGGTGTAAACGAGTTAGATGGTGACGTTGAAACAACAGAAGAGAGAAATAGAGATGAGAGAGTGCGATGAGACGGTTTTACAAGTGAATCCTCTGGGTACCAACCTGTTGCTGTTGGATATGGCGTCAGGATGGGAATGAGAAGTCGTGTAACGGAAAAAAAAGGGATAGAGGGTTCGAGGAGTTTGGATGAAGTGAGGGGTGCGCAATCAACTCGGACGTTTCCACCTCACTCTCTCCATTCGGCCCTTTGCCCTCAGCGTTATTGATGCTGTGAGCTGGCAATTAAGCCATCAACCCCTTAATGAATGAACTCGCCTCAACCGGAGACTATCCCCCAAACCTTCTGCTAACAACCCCATTAGCTAACTAACCCCCGCGAGTTATTTGCATGTCCGGAGACTGAGGTAGAAGGGTGCGCCCGTGATTCCTCCAGACAATTATGAGAGTTTACTGCCTAGGTGCTTAAAGGATTAAAGCTGATGACCTCTTAAAAGGATCATTTGTTTCACCAGATTCCAGGGAATTAATTTATCACCGGGGGTTAACACCACTTTTCACTCGGAATGAATTCATTAGTTGTTTTTTCTCATTATCCATGTCATCATTATTTCACTAAGAAAAACCCAAGGAGTTCAGTAATTCTGTGAACTAAGGGCTACAAAATAGTTTACAAAAATTTCACTTAAAAATTTACAGGATATTTAAATTACTCGAGCTGTTTCAATTTTATTCTCTTACACTTTGACGATAGAGGAATGATAATTATTCACTCATTGGGATATATAGGAAGTACTCATCGTCACTCCTGAAAATTTATCTGCCCCACGAGTTATGTACTCAAATGTTTCCGGTTGGGGTTAAAGAGCGTTTAATTAGTACAAGTTGTCGGTACACGGTTCCCCCTTCCCTGGTAATCTCAACCTGATCGCACGATCTCGTCCACCCTTCCTGGTTCATTCACTTCTCCACCACTTTGTAACTCTCCTCCACCGATTCACAGGCGTGAAGACCGATGAGATAGTCAAGCTCCTTGACCACGTGGATTCCGTCAGACCCTCCCACCCAAGAAACCCCAATCTCCCCCGGTTATCTTTCCACCCAGACACGTTTCATCACCTCTCAAAATTCCCGTATACCCCGGGCCCCACAGGTGGAACATTTCGCACACAAAAAAATCTATTAAACATTTTTTCTCAAATAGACCCACTATCTTCTTTCAAATTGTTATTAATAATAGGAAATCTCTGGACCTCGAGTCCTCTATTTTTTTCATAAAAATTTGAAAAGCTCGAAGATCAAATATCTTGATTTCACTTTTTTAATTTGTTCTTTCTTTTTGTGTTTTTGGGATGAACGAATTTGCGGACATGCCCCATTCATCGATTTCTGGAGTAATCAGAAATGATCTGGGTCTGAAGAATTGTGGGAATTTCTCGAGTTATTTCACATCGCTAAAACATGTATGTGACACGTGGGGGATCGCGTGCCACGACGCACTTTGTCCCTCTTAACCTCCTCGTGCCTTATCCAGTTCTCAGTGCGGAAACAGTAATTTGTTGATTACCCTAATGACTGGCGGGCTGCCTATATGCTGTTGAAAGTTCATTGAAATTAACAGGTACAGCTTGGAGGACTCAATTAAAATCTTCAAAAAGTTAAATGAAATTTCTCCTGACGATGGGATTAAAATATTCCCCGAAATTTTATCGATTTGCTGATTTCAACGTTATGCAATATTTCTAGAATTTTATTCAATTGCACCGGATTTTTTTTCTAGCCGATAAATAGATACTTTTTCAGCTATAACACTATAATTTAACAGAAGAATTTATCTCGGTGGTCTGATAATCGCTGCAACTTCACCAGCAAAACCTTCAAATCGATTTATATCCCCGTGTGTTAATTAACTCCAGTTAATCATAATCAATTACGTGTAATTATTCATACCAGTGGCGACTAAAAAGTTTCGTAGCCCATTAATCGAACGGGTTAGTTCTTTAAAAAAATAATCTCTTTTATTGATCAGTAATTGTGATAACGAGGGTTATATATTTTTTGTCCTCCACTGAGATATAAGCGTGTGTATCGACTAATCACAGGTTCGTTTTACAGTCGCCCCTCGCGGCGAGCGATTTCACTTAATTCTCCACCAATTTTCTTTCCACCAAACTTCAACTCCACATCCCCTCCCCAACCAACAATTCCTCTTTTCGATACGCACGTACGTTCACCTATACTGTTGTCTAGTAGCCATTTGTCAATCGAATCGAGTGGATAAGTGCAATGCTCCGTTGGCTTTTCTAATCGAGTTACAAAACTCAGTGAAAAGCCTCGACTCTATCACGTGCATATGACATTCAGATTAAAATCTCCGTACCTTGTAATCTCACTGAATGTCATTTAGATTCGACAGTGAATTCATCAATTTCAAATCAAGAATTGTCTTATTTCGAGAAAATGACAATTACCGGTAGTTATGCAATTAATTAATTAATCATATGTCATATGCATATAATTCAAGAAAACGTTTTTTATTAACGCGCCAAGGATTCGCTACTCAGCATCAATAATTCCTCAAGGTTAGATCGCGCATTTTTCTCAGGAGAGACGAAAGTCTCATTCATCCGCCCAACGACTGCATTCCCGATTACAGACAATCAAGTAATTGGAACGAAGATAATGACGCTGTCTGCCAGTGCCTGGGGAAACAATCAAAAACATTCTGAGCCTATCCTGGGATTGAAAAAAAAATTGCATTCCCCGAGAATCGCCTAATTCCTCTCACTACCAAACCCACGAAGATGATCGATGAAGTCTAGTTGCGCACCCTCACCGAGAATAAAAAACATCATCCTGATATGCTTCAAGGCGTAATTCAACGAGACACCGGGACGAATATAAATTACAAGTCTCGCACTTTATTTCTCGATAAGGTTTCTTAATCCCTATCTCAAAGCTCACGCCCCAGTTCTCCATAACCCAGCTTTAATTACTCTCATCACGTGCTGGCGTTCTCATTGCGCTAACCGATGTAACGTGCAAACCGAGAGGGTCTAAATAAAAAAAAGGGAAAGCAGGATTTACGCTGAGGCCAGAGAAGACCCTGACATGCCGTCTGCCTGTTCAATACCTCTCGACAATCCCCACACACCATTTACAGTCATAAAATCCCAAAAACAAGTACTCCATCCTCTAATTATCGGCAATTCAACACGGAACCTAATATAAAAAGAAGAAAGGGTATCGATCTCAAAATATCTCGAATGACCATCAGGTTATATGAGCCGTAAGACGACACCGACACCTTGTCCCGTAAATCTCATAATATCCGAAAAATTTTCACGATTATAATTTCTATTAATAATAAATGACGTCACTTGCCGATTCCCAGAGATTTCTCACCTATTGAATTGTCGAATTATGGATCCCAGGAAATTATCTAGCAGCTCGTGCTGGAATGAAAAGTTGCTCTCTGTGTGGCTGTATCGCGACAACTTCCGTCCCAAATCGAACGCATAGAAATATCTCTTTCGTATCTGTTTCCACGAAAATTTTCCGCGATTTTTCTTATTTTCTCAGTAAAGTTGCCGCATGTCTGATCTCCTCCCTCGCCCCGGAAATCCACGATCGCGTACCAGGCGGGGATCGTCCACAGCCCCTCATCCTTTCCCTGTGGAGAATCGATAATCGACCCAATCGAAGACGTCTCGAGACTCGCCCACCGAGTCTCCCCCTCGCCCATTCAAAATGGTATAGAAACGTCTATTAGATGACGGGAAAAAAAAGAGAGCAAAGGGAATGGGAGAACAATCCCCGAAAGAATCGTTTGCATAAGTGGATAGTATTAAACGAGAAATCGAAAACCCGGTGATGTTTTTTTTCCCTCTTCCCTTTGGTTTTCACAATCGCGGATCTGCGGTCTTTTGGGTTGTTCGCGGGGGAAGGGGGTCAAAAAGGGGGTGGATGGTGGGTGGATGACTGGCAAAGGGGAGTATTGTAAATATTAATGCGGCCGAGGAACGGCAAAGGAAAATATTTGAATAATAATTACCGCGCCACCCTCTGGTCCACCCTTGTTACGTTCTCAGTATAATAAAAAGGTTCTCGTTCCATTTTTTTTTATTTTCCATCCCTTGCGTCTCACTCATCTTTTCTCTGCGAGTCTTATCCATCAGGAGTGGGATAAAAATACTGGGGTAAAAAAGGATCGCGGGGAATTTTCTAATTAGAAAGATCTTTGGGAAACCTCGGCAAACAATGAGACTTTGCCACTTCCTAGCTTCCTCTTCCGCCAAGGAAAAATAAGAAAAGAAAAAAATAAAAAGTGGACGGGGAAAGGACTCTTGGATTTTAATATTCGTACTCTCGCGACGTTTTTACTCTCGTTCTTTTTATTAACGAATGACTACAATCTTGCGAATTCTATTATCTTGGTGGGTTTAATTGGAGAAAAATAATCCCAAGTTTCTTCACAAAAGTCGTTAAGAATACAGAGTGAAGATACAGATGAAACTCAACTAATTTTCTCCAATGGCGAATGAAAAATTCATTGGTGTGGATTTTTCGAAAAAGTTGAAATTTCATGCCACTCAAATTTCAAGATTTGGTGGAGCTCTCTCCACTGTCAAATGAACTAGAAAAAAAATCGAATAAAATTCCCGAGAGGTTCTTTTTAAGTCCTAGAATCGCAAAAGACGATTTAGTCAAATATTCACGTATGCATGTGAGTAAACGAGGTTGCCGCACGAGAGGAGCCACCGAATCTTCGACTTCCCTCTCGGAAAATTTGATTTCTACTGCGTCTGATCTGCGTAACAAGCTGCAAAGGCACTTTTTTTTTCGCTACCGAAACATCTCTTGGATGTAACCCCTCCGCATATGTAAGGCATGTAAGGCATTTACCTATTCTCAGGGTAAGGGAAAGGGCTAGAAACGGGAGGGAGAAAAAAGGAGAAAAAGAAAACCCGGGGAAAAGCTAGGCAAAAAGCTAAATCCCATTCTCCCGATGTTCTCGAATCAAGGCACCCTCTCTTGGCGGCCTAACGATGTGCCAACAAAAATACAGACCGAGGATAAAGAGCGGTTCCAAGGAGCGTAAGCAGATTGCGGAGAAGGGAAGGGCTCACCTAAGTTAAGAGAAAAAAAGAAAGGGAAAAAGCTCGGTGAAGGGAAAAAAAAGAGCGAAGTAAGAAAAGAAAGCACAGGAATCATCCGTCGTCTCCGGAGTATTTCTCTCTGTCATACCCTCCCTCCCTCCCCCCTCACTCTCTTCCGAAGGGGTTTCACCCCTTAATTATCCGGCTGACAATTATTTTTAACGACTCCCCGCGATATCTTAACGAGCCTCGATCCGCCAACGTGGCATCTGCTCACAGTCCAAGGGTCAGAAGGGTGTCTTTTCAGTTCTTACCATTTTTCTTATTTTTTTTTTTAATCACAATACTGAGAGTTTAAAGTGTATTCCAAGGACGACGCGATCACAAGATTTTTCACCGGAATTTCAACGTTCAATTGATAAACTTGACCGAGAAAAATACGGTGCGAATTATCGTCGGGATGTCGCGCTGTCATTAAACCTGAGTTTTATATCGTAGAATTTTTTAATAATTACACTACGATTGTTATTAATTGAAAGGCCTAATTACATGTGAATAAATTCTAAACTCGTAATGACCATACCATGACGATTTTTGAAAAATTAGTTATTAATAAAAAAACACTTCTGAAGTTAACGAGATCCCAGAAACTTGGACATTTACAATTATTTATTTACCAGTGATTGACTAAAAAAAATTTTTCCCAAGACGTAAATCTTGATGTTGTATTTTTACCTCTAGTTTCTTTTGCATTGAATTTGATGACTACCCTGGGAGCGAGTAAAAAGAGTCGAGTGTGCGACAGAAGTACGAATTACATAAATGCGCCCATCGTCGCGGATTCTCGAGTATACGTGATGGTAACACCAGTACACAGCTCCCACCTCCATTACCACATGGCATGGGGTCTAATCGTCTAATAATCCAAGCGAAGGTAATTACACCGGCGATGATACCCGAGTCCACAGTCCCACGTCCGGCGCGCCTCGACCATTAAACGACGGTTTAATGATAATGGCAATCGGCCCTCTCCGTGTTGTCCACTCGTTTTTCACGGTTTGACCATTTTTTTTTTCCTCCACTGTTTCTTGACATTTTTATTTTTCCATCAGGCAGTCTATTAACTACGGCTCTTGAGTAGCGTCCAAACCTGCGACACGTCATACTTTTTCATTTTATCGCACAACTCTCAGTCGAGTGTTTATGGGGAAATTATTTAATGTGATAGAGAAATGATGCTCTCTCGATCAATAAATATATGTATTTTTGTCTTCTGGGGTGGGGGAATATAGAAGAATAACCCATTCGTCTAGGCTCTGGTTTTATCTATAGACTCGCCTCAGTAAATTTCGACGTAGAATAGAGTAGACTTCCCCATGATATTTTCTTATTTTTAGAACAGATTATGGAATCTAACAATATAACGTGAATTGACGGAAAAGTTGCTATTCAATCTTGAATAATAACCCGCAGAATTTTCGAACTTGGTAGTTTTATATTTATTATAATCATTCGCTGCGAACCGTTGAAGAACATTCTTATAAATTGAAACTAAAAATGATTTTCCATCTCTATAAACTCTCATTATCACAGTATCGTATAGGCAACTTTCTAGTGAATCAATAAACTGCGTCAAGATCCATGAATTAGCCCTAATTAACGGGGAATACCTTCGAAATTCAAAGAGATAGTGAAATTTTTATCTGAACCTTATTTCCAGTTCTCATATTCCTCTGTAGAAGAGATGTTTATGAAAATTTCTCTATCTTCGTTCATTTAGGAGGAATCGACTGATAAGGGATCCCGAGCGAAATGCACTTATCCTAGTTGGCTTGTTTTGAGAATAAAGGGCCTTTTTTTCAGGGTGAACCCCATTGAAGATGACCTTCCCTCATCAATGGCATTTGAAATGAGGCCCCATGCAATCCCCCGAGGCAATGGTTGTCCTTGAAGTTGGTACTTGACAGTGATTTAAAAAATATCCAAGCGATGGAAGTAGATGAGCCCTCACTTGGCTCCCGGCGTGTCCTCGTTCGTTGGATTCTGGTGCATTTAAATAATTAAAGAACCCACGGTACACTCGCCGATGATCAGTGGTGTCCAGCCCATGGGTATTAATGGGATAATCGAGACAGGCCAGAGGCAAATCGCGACAACAGGGACAGTCTGGGCTTTCGGGGGCTGGTGGGGTGCGGTGATAATGATTTTATAGTTAACTCAAATAACCAAGGCAGAGGGAGGGAGAGAGAGTTGGTGAGACAATTGGCCCGATAATACGGCCCTTCCTGCCTGGCACTCGGTGATACCGACGGCAAATCAAGTGACTCTCGGGTATAAAACGACTAAACTCCCTCGGATAAGAGACAGGGATAAATATTCACCAAGCTAATGACCCAGACTCTGGCACTGTGATTCGCATCGTGGGTGTCATTGGCACACCCAAGATGTTGCCCAACCAAAGAATAAACCATTCTCCTTAAAAAAAAATATTCAACATTTATTCACAGGCTGTTCAACAAATTCCGGTAATTTCAACGGCTTTTATTTTTTCCTCTAAAATTTTCATCAGTATTAAATAATGATAATTGGACAGGAAGTTATCAACAGGTTTATCGATACACGAGACAACAGAGAATGGATTTGATCTGGATGTAAACATTGAGACCCTCAATTTGCGAATTAATTGAATGGAAAACTTGTGATTCAGGAGTCTCTTTACTTTCTTGTTCTTGGATTTTATTTCTGAATCGATTACCAATACCGTGACATTGAGAAACGTTGAATCGAAAAAAGCATTTCGTTTTCGAATTCGAGTTATCTCAAGGTGGCTCGTAAATAAACCACTCCAGGGTGGATATTAGATACATTTGCCCCTCTCGCGTGATGATACCGAAAATAGTTCTCCTTGGTAACATTCGATAATTAATTAATCCAATTTATCGTTACTCAGGGACATTATATGCCAGACTGGCGCTGATAAAAAAGGAATCTCGATCGTGTCCCCAGCCCACGAGATAGCACTGAGAATTCTTTCCCACAAATTAGCCCAAAGCCAACGACAATCATTCGACACTCCGATAAATCAATTCGTAAAATTAGTAAAGCAAACGGCAAACACCCTACCAGAGTTAATAAACAGTAATTTCATGCAATACTCTAGTAGTACACGATCCAGTGATAATGTAAAATAATTTCCCCAGCCAATCAATTACACATGAAGAATCTAGACATACGGTCTAATTTTATTTTTATTAATTCAACTCTCTCCTTAATTGATGAACTACAAACATATCCGTACATCTGTACAGACAAACATATCCAGTCTTCGACAGGGGGGTCGATGAAATTTACGCCACGATTGAAAAAAAAAAAGATACGGTCTCGCGTTGTTTTTTGCTCGAACTGGTTTCAATCCACCAATGATTCCCCATACATGCCCCACACAAATATAAACCAAACACACCAGAGTGAGACAGAGGCACATATCCCAAGGAGAATAAACCCGATGAAAAAGAGTAAAAACACGGGGAATGAGGCATCCGAGGCATCGACGAGATAACGAAATTAGTCCCGCACTAATTTATTTCCTAATTCTCGTGCGAGCGGAGGTGTGAAACAGCCATTCTGTACGTGGCATCGGGCGATAACGGGGGATATTTCTGTGTGTGTTTGAAACGTTATGTAGAGGTGAGGAAGAGGTGCCAAATGTGGAAGTGAGAGGATAAACCGAGGTAAAAGTGGTCGACCGAGAGATTCCCGAGAGTGAGACACCAGGTAAAACCAAAAAGTCGGATGAAATGAGAATAAAATGATCCGAAAGCAGGAGATAATGCCGTGGAGCCCCAGGAATTCACGCCTACGCTGTCGTGTTTTTCCTTGCCCTCTTGTGTTGGTATACATTTGGTGAGAGAGAGAGAGAGAGAAAGAGAGAGAGAGAGAGGGGGAAATCCTCATTTCATCCTCCTCAAAGGTTTTGAGAATAGTGCAGGGCAATCGGCCGATTCCAAGTCGTTTTATCACTCTATCTCAGTCACTCCCATTGCTTGATACCTTGGACGTTTCACGGTCAATCTTCAGGATCAGGATATTCCACGGTTTGCCTACACCAACACGTTTTGCTAACAGTTGGCTAGTGGTGGGAGATAAGGAGTTGGATCGTTCAACATTATCTGAGTTGAAGTACTCCAATCCAATATCACTGACTTTCCACTACCTATCTGCATTTATTCTTTTTATCTTATTTCAGTTCAGAATGTCTCTATTCGTTGACGTGATCATCTTTCCGTTTTCAATTACTTCCAACCATTACTATTTTATATATCATTCGCATACAATTATCAATTTAATCAGTTGCCCGTGACAAATCAGTAGATTTAGTAATGTAGTAAGATTATATTGGTCTAAATTATTTTCAACTTCGTGTTCTCGTTGAGGGATTATTAAAATTTGATGGATTATTCTTCGAGTTAAATTGCGGAAAAAGTCGGAATTTATTAAATTGACCAGTGCTCCCACGTGGTGCACTGAGTTCCTCATTATCACGTATTCACCAATTTCCCGTCAGTTTTAACGTTAATGCAATGGACGCACTTGATTACAAATTTTTCGTGATTTTTCTTATCACCGCGTGCGTTTAAATTTAATACTCTTTTTACGACAGAGACCATCTCGTTCGAGCGCCACGAGAGGATCATTGCAATTAACGAACGCCTCGGAGATACTTGTATAAAGGCACTTGGCCGGGAGAAGGTGAGAAACTGAGATATGCCAAATCGACACGAAAACTCAATCGTAAATTCTCAAGGTACAAATTTTCATGTGTCAAGGGATATCTCGACAACAGAGGTAATCAAACTGCAAGGAATTCTCATTTACACCGCCACTCTCGTTGAATTAATTCCGCCTGATGGTCGAAAAAAATAAATAAACAAAATAGCCAGTCGGCTGAAAATTTACAAACACAAAATATTGCGACGGTTCACTGAGGAAATAAATAAACGCGAAATTGTTGAAATATTAATTATGCTAATTATCCAATCACACACGGCGGGAATTAAGGCAGTGCTGGGTGAGAGCCACTGGTTCGTTGGGTGCGGCTTGCAATCAGAATCTCGTATGTGGTCAGACATTTAAAGAAAAATATAAAAAAAACTTGCAAAACTCAACGATACTGATAGGTACTACTATCTCAATCCATACGCAAATCGGTACCCCCCTCAACAATTTCACGACGAGTTGTCTAAACGTAAAATAATCGTACAGACGAAAAATTCTGTATATGGCAGTATATTATTTCGCGAAAATAAGAGTCCGAAAAATTTTACAAATCGAGATTATAAGTCGATAATATTAATACAAAAATATTATGAATGAAATAGTATATATTTTTAGCTGTAATATTTTGAAGTAGTCACTTTTTTCATTTGCAATATTTTTTGTTTTGTTTTCTTTTGAGGTAATATGTTGAGTTGTATTATTTTGACAGGTAACCGATCCCTTGGAGACAGTTACGTTAGAACGTGCTGAATGGGGTGCGGTGATGGACAAGCAAATCAGAGCCACTCAAAGAAATAACCAGTTCTCATTAAGAGTAATAATCCACGTCGATCCCCCACATGCTCTCAACATCCTTTTCTTTCCACACATGCCCCCTTCCCCTGGCTGTTCGTCTAATTTTTATCGAGAGGTCCCGGTTACGATTGTTTCAAGGGTGTCGCACGACAAATCGACGGAGCCCATCAGCTCCGGTTATATTGCGCCTCTCGCTTCGCTAATCTACTTCATTATATCCCGTTCTGTCCTTCGGTGGTCATTTCATATTCCCACGATTTATTGGTTAAACTATTGAGTACGTGGAACATAATTTGGACGTGAGCTCCTCTCACATGCGCTGAATTATTCAATTACGCTACTTCAATCTTCAATTTTCAGCTTTTTATTACACTTACGTATACTATAATTGTTGACAATCCTTTCCATGAGTTTGTCTTCATCATTCACTATCTTGCAATTATTTTCCATAATTCTCAATAAAATAGAATTGATGTGAAGGTCTCCTTTTAAACCAGAAATTTTTTCATTATCATTTTCAAATTTCTACAATTCAGGGATAATTCTCACTGAAATTTTCTCCCAACGAGCGACATGATTTATTCCGCCTAAAAAAGCAATAAAGGTTGTTACCCAAGCTAAATACAGCTGCCAGTTCCATATAATTCTTCAAAGGTAAAAATATTCATCTTATTTGATCGAACTATCTCAATACTTTTACCTTGCCCATTGGAATTATCGAGTACTGATAATTCCTGCGCACATAATTTCAGATAGACCCGTCTTTATACGTCTCAAAAATACGTTATCTCTGACGTCTCATTCCCCCGGGTTCGTCTTTCCGAGAAGGCAAGAAAAAATAAGGCGTTCAAAGAGAAAAATTAGAAGATTTGTTGACACAAGAGGCGCGATGGATAAACGCATCCGTGAGAAGAGTGTTGGTCAAACATAAGATTGCCAGACTTCTCGTCAGAGGTGCTCATTGTTGTCTTTCCTATATTTATCCATTTAAAAACTTGCCAAGATACCGTAATCTATACCCAACGGAAGTGAAAATATTCCACCAATCAACTCCGATTTGCGTACAAAGTCAAGTTGGTACGTCGAGTGTTGAATTAATCTCCAACAATACCATTGTCACATCGTCTCCAATCCGGATTAATTCCCTCGTGTAACCGTTTTCGTCTCCCAGAGGCATGCACCATCGAGCGACTAATCCAATCGTTTTAATTCGAGATTGAGGATGCCAGAGATTCAATCGTGTTAACGAACTTCCGGTCTTCATATCATTTAATCCATTCACCAAAACACGAAGTAATTGTCTCATTCAAAAATCATTGGAACCACTATTGTTCCTGTTTACTCACTAGGATGTTTAATCAAACCATTAAATGAGTTAATACACTCAACATTTTTAAAAGCGATAAATTTCCATGGAATATTCCAATTGTTACAGTTATCATATTTTTTAACACCAATGCCATACCAAAGATTTCTTCAGAATTCTCTCAATTACGAATGATAAAACCAAGATTAAATTTCTCCCACAGCTCCACTGATAATTAAAAAAGCATCACGTCAATGAGCCGACGGTATAATTAACACTTCCTGCAGCCCCTAATCCCCGGACAGTCCAGCTGCCGCATAAAGCCGTCATCTAATCTTGACTCGCCTGAATTCATCGACAGGCATAAAGAAATATTCACCCCGCTAACGCAAAAGATTCCCCGAAAATTCCCATAGAACTCTCGTGGACAAACAGCTCCTATTGTCCACCTTTATGCCCAATATATTTACACCAAACCCCAATTAAATTCTTGGGGCTTTATCTCCAGTGTCCACGCATAACCAAAAGAAAAAGAAAAAGGAAAAGCAGAGGATACAAACGCGACGGAAAGAAATTATCCCGTCAATGCACCATGGAGAGCCCTCACGGTCAGACTAATAACTGCCAATTTACCTGTCCCACGTTGGGAAAAAAACAGGTTCCACATAAATTCACCGACTCGATCACTCCTCATATCCCCCTCCACCACCTATGACCCATGTATTTGTACATAACACGGTGAATGGTGTGTATTATGACAGCCACAGTCGATACAAATCAATTATAAATGAGCATCTGGAACTTCGCATTACCTACATAACGGTCAGCCTCTCCCCTCGGACTTATTCCGACTAATGTCGTATCGCATACCCAATGAGCACGAGTGTCGATGAGTCAGTGGCAACACACAGGAAAGCCCATCACCTCAACCTCACGTGCTTCGTTCACTGGCTTTTTTTATGATTTCTCCCATGCTCAGCATAGACGTCAATGAAGGAGAATTATTTTTAGATTTTTGGTAAAGAATCAGTATCAGGAGAATTATCCGCCAAGTGTCCCGACAGTAGAACAACTCAATCACTGATGAACGGTCAGCAACGGCTAATAGACTTCAGAACAATTTTTTTCCTTATTTAAGAAATTTGAAAATGATCTTTGAATTGTTTGCTTCCAGTAGCAACTACAAGCCTGAGTGGAAACTTGAACGGTGGACTGATGTCGCTGCAGGTTGAGAATGGTGGTCAGGTGCAGGTGCCCCGGGCGCTGATGCAGGCTTTCCTGAAGCAGGATCCGAATCATCCAGGCCTGGAAACAGTGCGATTACCCCCGAGTGTGGAGGAAGAGTCGCCGATAGCGCCCCCGTACTGCCGCGAGATAGAGACCGAGGTGTGCCTGGTGTGCAGGAGATGCGGTCGTGCCTATCCCCAGGAGTCAGCTCTGCTGGCGCACCAGCGCTCGTGCTACCTCGGCAATCAGCAGCGACGAGGTGCCCTGAGACTAGTGCAGATGCGATACAGTTGCACAATGTGCGACACTGGTTCCTCCACCCGAACCTACGGTACCCTCATCGAGTGGCGGCGACACTCCGAGAGCGTCCAGCACAGGGCAAGACTCGAGGCCACCAATCAACAGAGAACTGGACAATTCGGTGGCCAGCGGTACGGGATTTTAACCGATGATGGACAATCGGGCGAGGAGGCAAATCCTCTCACCGACGAGATGGAGGACGTCGTCAATCAGATAACACTGTTGGCTGCCAGGGCTGCTGCCGAGAGTACAACCACTGGCCAATCACCAGCCACCCAGGACAACAACAATGGACCCGATGCTAAACGGCAAAAACTCGTCCAGGAAGTCGCTGCACTCGCTGGTGCACGCTAAACAGGGTGCTTCGGACTATTTAAATTAATATTCAAAAGAGCCCACGGAGACTGCTTTACCGACAGGGAATGAAAACCATTATTACCGAATGATGATTATAAATTATTATACTATTATGATTCATTGAGTACATTACGAAAATGAAGGTGTGCGGGGTACCAGAGACACGAGTGATTAATGCAGGCTGCCAAAAACGGAAAATTTTGTAATAGAGAGAAAAAAAAAACAAAACAAAGAAAAGAAAAGACATTGAAGGCACCTGTAACTGCCGATTCAATGATGAGAAAAATAATTGGTGATTGTTCTCCGTTTTGCCTGTTATTTTTGTAGCCAAGACGCGTCTCGTTGCTCGCGCACTCAACGAAGTTCCTCTAATTAATGAAAATTTAACGATAGACCACGAGATCCACGACGAATTTAATGATAATTCGATTTGACTGATGACGGATATTACGGGGTGGGGTGGGGGGAATGGGTAAAATTTTGTATCCGGTCGAGTCGGATATTTAAGAGAAATAGCAATAAACCGTAGACGTTATGGGATTTTTGGGGATTTATGAATTAATTTCGGAAGAATTCGTCGACACGACTGACTTCAACGATGTCGTCGAGGTGGTCTGGCAAAACGTTCCTATGTAAAGTAAAATAATAAATGAAGCAGAAAAATTGAAAAGAAAAAAAAAGTTACTGAGAATTAAGGTGGCGCGTGCGATGGCGCCAATCTTTTTAGGTAGTGGATACTGGCTGGATAAATCCCGCCAATAAACTGCGATTACGTACGTATCACACTCTCTCTCTATCTCTCACCTTCTCTTTGTCTCACTCATTACAATTATTATTATTTTTTTCTCACCATTTTGAGTGATGTAAATGACCAGTTGATCGTAAAATGCGCGCATCACACTGCTTTGTTATTCGTATGATTTATCACGTCGTAATTCCAGCACTGAGTAATACAATGCACGTATTACATGCCCAAATGATAAATAAACTATCATTACTAATTCCCATTGGACAATTGGAATTTAATACGATAATTTCATTAAATGGGGACATCCCGTTACGACCGTCTTGAATCATTATTTTCCCTTGATTTGCGACGCAAGGAGCAATACAAGAAGTACAGAGAGAATAAAGAAGATAGAAAGAAGCAAGTGGCAAGAAAAAAAGTGAAAAAAATTGAAAAACAAAATGATGAAAAAGAAAATTAATATCGAAATCGATGCGACCACCGGAGACAGCACGGACGGTGGTGTCTGTTATCGACAACGATAATTTGAGAAAAAAAAAACCCAGCAACATGGTTCCTATATTTAATAAAGTATATTTAATAACGGTAAAGGAAAGATTAATAATTAAATAGTAAGAGTAATAATAAACAATAATAAACAATATTTATAGTTGTTAATAGTAACGGTTCCGATGAACGGTAATTTATCGATAATTACGGTTGCGAATGATAATGAAGGATTCAGTGGGGGTTTGGGGGTGAAATTGAGTCTTTGTGTTATTTGAGGAAAGTTGTTGAGGTGGATGATGCGATGAGTGACTGATAAATGAATGAAATGACTCCGATTTAGTGGAAAAGGGGCGCACACGGTACGCGAGACTGATTCTCCTACGAAAAACTCCTGGATAATTTTGTGCAACTTTTCATTACGCACATTTTCCGGGGAGAGAGAGACGAGAGGATAAAGAGAAAAACATACGGCTCTAGCCAATACCAGTATTTGTAATTGTAGATTAGGGGGAAAATTATTCAGCGAAATTGTGAGGGAGATGGCGAAAATTGATGCATTTCATAGGGAAACATAGGTATATAAAGAATATATAAATCTATAAATAAAAGAGCCGATAAATTAATAAAGATGAATTATATATATATTTAAAGTAGATAAATATATATATATGATGTTGTAATGTACTAGAATCCTCACGGAGACTTTCTGGCGCGTTCTTTACACGCGTACGTACGTGGCTTTGCGATTTATTTACTTCAATTTTCATAATCGACTTATTTGTAGGACTAACCAAAATTGCAAGTAAAATTCTAATTAGAATTCTTTAAGTGAAAGATAATTGATATTCGTAAGGTAAGCAACTTGAGGTTCCTGTGGCAAACATTCGCTTTTATATTGATGTAAAGTTAATGATGGCTATTATTGAATTATTGATTAATTAATTATTATTAGGGGAGGATGAAGAGGGAATATACATATTTGCGGGTGATTTGTCCCGGATTATCGGCGGTTTCTTGCGTTTGACCAAAGAGTAGAGATTAAGGACTGCTGAGGATTTGCAAAAATGTTGGAAACCGCTATTTTAGGAGAAGAAAATAGTTTTTCGTAGTTTGTTATGCGGGAGAAAAATTACACGGGTCTCCATCACTAGCCACTGGCTCAGGATTTAACATTGTGTGCACTTTTTTTTTTTACATCCCTGCAATTCGTGATTCGTTGCGAGGCGTTAACGCGATGCGACAGCCAAAGGAAAGGGGAAGATTTGTCCTATAAAGCGGGTACGTAGATGCGCAGCCATTTTGAAGGGTGCTTATTTTAGTTTTTTTTTGCACGCAAGGGGAGAAAAAAATGGGGTGACACGAGAAA
This sequence comes from Fopius arisanus, assembly GCF_000806365.1. Classification (NCBI taxonomy): domain Eukaryota; kingdom Metazoa; phylum Arthropoda; class Insecta; order Hymenoptera; family Braconidae; genus Fopius; species Fopius arisanus. Next base: position 737,206 of record NW_011887747.1, on the reverse strand, counting down.
AAATCAATGGGGTCGTTCACGCTTTCGCACTCTTTTCGTGGTAAATAAGACATTCGGGTGCGTCAGGATAAAATCGTACGGAGGTAACAGAAAATCGCTATTTCAAGAAAAGTCTCTCAATTCTAAAGACTCCAGATTCTACGTGCAAACAACGACTTATTGAATTATTTACATTGTTTATGCGAAATTTATTTACTGGTGAATATTTGGATTGACAAAAGTTTTTTTGTAAACATTAGGTTCTGGAAGGCAGTGAATTTTCCTGATAACAAGACATCTTTATTTCTACGGGAAAATTGAAAATTCATGCGTCTTGTAGGACAACAGATTTCAATACTCAAACTAGCGGTTTTTCAATTCCGCAATAAAAAATTGAGACAGTACATGAGAGACTTTTGACGGGAAATTTATGGGCGACGAGTGGCGCCGCGCGACATTTAGTGCTCGAGACCGCGGAAAATTGTCAATACCAGACGGAGAAATTGTTTTAAAAACTCGAATACACTCTCTTCAATTAAGAACAAGAAAATCATTTTGTCTTAATGAAACACGGAGAACAATTTTTGGCAAAAATTCGCGTTCTCTGTAAGAAAAACCGCAAGAGTGAAGACCAAGGAAAAATTCACTTGGCAGGAATTTTCTTCGAATTCCTGTGAAAATTGCTAGTACTAGAATTTGTTTCCTGTTCGTCAAGTTTTTCCGAAGAATTTTTCTTGCAAATTTTCCTTCCAAAAAAATGTGTTTCGAAAATTAAACAATTTCGCACGTACTGATATAGAAAATACTTGCGTACGTACGCGTGTATGAAGAATAGGAAAGGGAGGGAGGAGGGGGGGGGGGAGGAGGTCACCACCTCAGGGGTTTAAAGGTACAGGGGAACTGATAAAAAAAAAACCGTTTTTCAAAATCCCGTTAGACGAAAAAAGATTACGTGATAGAGTAACCAAGCCTCGCTACTAGCTGTTCCTAAATCAACAATGAATGAGTGATAAACGTGTGCAGAGACTAAACGAGTGATTAATATTATAATTGTGTTGTATAAGTAAAAGAGGAGAATTAAAAATGAAAAATCAAGGGGCCGCGCGCTGCCACTCCCCCCAACTTTCACGCACTGTTTGCATTTAGTTGTAAAAGACTGCTATAATTCTTCACCCTGTAAATTATTTATTATCACACTCTGAAAAATGGTTTATTCGATTGAAATACAATTTATTCAATTCAAATAAATGGTTTTTCGTCGTGCACCAACTGCAACTACAACTTGATTGTGCAATTTCGTTGATCCACGCGTTAATCTCCCTCTCGTCGCTCTCGCTCTCTCATTCTCTCCGAAAAACAAATAAATTATAGTTGCTAAATTAATCAACTAGGTAATTTAAATTTACATCACTAAATATTTGCTTGGAAATGACAATTTTTATACCAGTCACATGTTTTTATTTATACACAATATGTACTATAAAAAATCTATAAATACGTGAATATCGCGGGGATCCGATACTCAAAAAATCGGAACAGTCGTCGAATAATCGCACAAATTCAAACGACACCAGAAAGTTGCTAGATGCGTAAACAAATTAAATTAGTCTAGGGGAAGGAGTGGCGCGGGTGTGTGCGTCCCTAAATGATAATTAAAGGGAAAAATCTACTCGCGGGATGAACGGAGTCAAAGTATGGAAAAAAAAAATTCCACGTATGCGATGCGAGACACGTACGGAACGTAAGAAGTTTTCATTTTTCTATCGTTGAGTTTCAATGTGTTAACGCGTCTATTTATTATTGAATCGATTGCTTATTGGTAATTTATTAATTAAAAATTACAGCACGACTTATTACTAGACACCTAGATTCCAACGAACTCCTCATTAAGTTTCCTGATTTTACCGATTATCAACCGATGAAGTTAATTTGCTAAAACAAGAGCGAATACCTTTTAATTGACTATTATTAATTAACTGACTACTAATTGATAACGAGTAGTGGATAATTCTTGTGAGAGATTGCCATGTGTATATCTATTAATGTACTCGCTAAAAGAGAGGAGAAGAAAAAAGAGAAAAAATCGTGAAAAATCGAGGAAAAAAAAAACTAAAAAAAAAATGGGTTCCCGGGGAGCCTCTGGGGTTCGCCCCAAGGCACGGGGCCCGAACACTGGCTCCCAGTTAACGTGGACGAAGGTACCGTTGGCACTCGAAAATTAATCGGTCACGTCTCACCCGTTTGCGCGATTTTTATTTGAAAAAACCATTATTTAAACTATCCTGAAGGACAATTGGCTGATATATATTTTCTATCAATATATTTTTCATTACGGTTCCTTGGAAATAAAAAAACTATTTAATCGATATAACGCCCAGAATTGACAGAAATCACTGGGCGTACTGCCAATATCCGGGGGGCTCCCCTTCTTTTTGTAATACCCCCCGAGCCCCCCGGATCCTAATGGATTTGACAATGCACTGATGGCACGATAACGTCTAGGAATTGATTTAAAAGAGTTAGAGGTAATGATAAAAAATTTTGATAACGCGATTGTGAATGTTTGAAGTATCAACGGGGGAGACGAGGGGATGAAGTCTAAAGTACGATAAACACCACAAGTACGAGAATAAATAAATAAATGGGAGAGTGATGAGAGTGAGAGGGCCAGCGCGATGGCCAGACTCCGATAAAACGGACTGCTGGAGCGGTGCAATCATGTTCCTATTAGGTTTCATATCTAAGCAAGTAATTAATTATACTACTAATTATAATGATAATGATGAATGATACGATGATATTATATATTATTGGATATATATATCAAATATATATATATACATAATGATATAGCTGTAGTCTGTAACACTGCAACGTACTGTTTTTTCCCCTTTATACACGACTAAACGAGAGATCATCACACGCAGCTGAACACTTATTAGTATTTGAAGACGTTTTAAACAGAGAATTTGAGACACTGGACACTCCGAGGGATCGTGCTATGGCATTTAACCTTCACACACATGTATACGTACCCATCAATGACACCAACCGACTCGTGGTTTGACAGAAAAAGGAAATAAAATGAATTTAAAAAATTGATAATGCAATTTTGAATCGTCAGGTGGTCCTCTCAGAGCTGTTTAATATGTTTTCAATGAATTTATTATATTTTTCTTATTTGCTATTATCACAGAGTCGCTGAGCACTCGCTAATCATTCCTTCACCAATATCCAAATTATCCCAGCACCAGGTCATCTCCAGCCAGACGATTTCTCGAGCCGATCGTATCCATTGCAGTCGTAGATCAGCGCCTTTCGCGATTTTTTAAATTAATTTCTTGTTTTTTTTTTTTTTTGAAATAAGGAACAACGTTGTCGTCCTGTCGGAGTCCGAATTCCAATTGATCAGTGGGTAAATCATTCTTATGCCATTCACATGAACCCCGACCTGTGAGAGAATGAATACTGAAGACCTGTAAGTAGAAAGGCAATGGAATTCTCTAATAATTCAACGAAGTGGAGGAAATTTTTGAAAAAAATTCCATTGCCAGCCTGTCATAGAAATTTTCTGGAAAAGTTTTCTTTGTGGAGGGATTTATTCCCTTGAATGGTAAGAAAATTCTGACATTTTGGGGCCATTCCATTTCTTTTAAACACAAAAATCGTAAACCAACAATTATTCATGAAAAGCGTCAGCAATTTTTGGATACATATCAACTATTCAATAAGGTTTATAAACCCAATTGACTTATTTAAGGGTAATTAACCTCACCTTGTAATTAGGTACGACTTCCGGCGTAGGTGACGAAAAATCCTCGTGGCCGGTCAAATTCGGTCGAATTCCTGTGAGTGAGGGTGTGAAGAGTATTAATAGAACGAAAAATTATTAAAATTCCCCTACGGAAATTGAAAAAGGCCGTTGTACTGCCGATAGTGGACCTGATTTATCGTTTTCAATCGGGAATGGGTGAAATCGTGGAAATTCCCGCTCTCCAAACAATCTCTTACCCAGGTCTACATGTGCAGATTATTCATTTCAGCTGCACGAGCACGTGAATTTTCTCCGTGTCATTTCAGGGATTCGGAGGCAGGGCTAAATCATTGAAACTAAAACGCTATAGCCGATGACTCGATCATTGTCAACATGGGCTTTTATTTCCGGTCACCACGAAGCGTTCCATTTCCGTCTGACAAATATTAGTTCCAATTTCCCTCATTTCCCGCCTCCCGGACGCGATCCTTTTGTCTGATCGTGGCAATTTACATGGAAAACGTCCTCATTCCATTCCCCGAGTCAATGTCGCGTGATAACCCGACCAATCGAGCAATCTCATCATTTTCGGGTGGCGGCCAAGGGATGGAAGGGTCAAAACGAATTTCCGATTTGCTCGATTCTCGATTTTCCAACCGCATGTGGATCGCATTTACGTCCATGCCCCGGCGAACTATCAAAACGCAAATACTTCGAACCAATGGAATAATGACAATCGCTTCGGCTGCTTATACGAAATAATACCGCATCAACCCCCAGTAATCCCAGATTTATTACAAAGAAATATATCGGCCAACTGAATTATCCCTCATTCTCCGTATTACTACCTCTGGGTTACAGATGCGAGAAGAAATAGCAGAGAGTGATGACATTTTTCGGGAAAATACTGAAAGAACGGAGAAGAAAAATTAATTGTACTAAACTTCGAGGTATTCTATTAAACGATAGTTTATCAGAAAATTAAATCATTGTGTAATTATTGACCTGCGAATATCCATTCACTCTAGATTTTAAGCATTAAAAATAGAGTTAAATAATCATCAGTTTTTCAGGATGCAGTGAAAAAAACTTGGAGAAAAACAATCTAGGTTGCAGTGAAATGGAAAAATTGGATGAGTCAAGTTTTCCGGGTTTCTTTGGATATCAATGCATTCAAAACTATTGATTTTAGGAGGGGATATCGAGTGATCTATTGTGAAGAGAATTCAATCAGTTACAAAAAACTTCTTTAACATTTTTATATTAAATCGATTCTTACATAAAATACTAGAACATAGAAAAAAGCATTCGAGAATTCACGTGCCAGCACTCTACGGACCTTTTCTACTGCGGCACTACAGTTTTCCTTGAAAGAATTAATAATTCATTCAATTTATCACTTCCTTCACCATTCATTTCCATAACTGTTTATTTATATTTTTGAATTGTAACTAAATTCCTCAATTTATCGAGAAAAAAAACATTCTCCGAGAGAAAAACATCCGAGATAACTAATAAAAAAATAAAATAACTAATTTGTTGGACGGGAGTGAATTTAATTGCCAGAAATGGGTCCTCTCAGTTGAATCCTCAAGAGAAAATGGCAATTTCTACACTCCTTGTAATTTATTCTCCATCGATACACGACAGTTCCATTGACACGAAAAATAAAGCAGGTAAGTGATCACTTTTCCTTCTCACATCGTTACAAAGCTCGTCCCGAATGGTTTCCCCTGAAATATTTTCTCAATTCATAGCTCGGTGATAAAAAAAATGCAGGGAGATCGAAGGAGTCGAGAGCCAATAGGTCGGGTGAAAAACATGAAATTGGGGGTTCTCTGGTGGTTGATGCGTCGGGGGAAGGAGGAAGATGGTACAGATGCATCTATACGGGAATACCTAGAATAAGGGAAATCCTCCACCTCTCAAACCGTCAGAGTGTTTGCTCGCGAGATGGAACGCAAATTAGGTTTGTACTGGGATCGAAGTTGGGCTCCTCGTATCGAAATAAAGGCACCACGTAAAATATATACAGCCCCCACGTCGACTCTTCGGGGATAACCTTTGGGGTTTCATCTCTGTGCCACTCTGTTTCCATCCCCCATGTATTCCTCTCACCTCCGACTCTATCCACTTCTCGATAAAGAGGGAAAAAAAAGGGAATTCGTATGTTAGAGAACCCCCTCAACTAGACTGTGACATTGGTGTTCACGTTTCAGCGTTGATGTTCTATCGGGGCTTTTTATAAAATTGAAATGGAAACATCCACTCCATTATAAGAGCTCGCATGATATATGACAGTTGAAATATCTCATACTCCACGAAATTTAGAATCTATTGAGAATGTACAATGTGAATAAAATCTATTTTTATTGTGTTCGATATTTTTGGGGTGCGAGAAGCTTTCAATTTTATCAATTCTTCAACTTGAATCTCCATTTTCACTTCCGGACGGAAGCTTGGCAATCGTCAGATTTTCGAATTCCCTAATTTTGCTTGGAAGTGATGTAAAACGATCTGAAACGTAAGAATACAAAATTTAAGCATCATGTGTGTATGTGTAAATGGTCAACTTAGGGTACTCTTTTAGAAAATTAAAGGCATAAACGGCGAAAGTTATTCCGATAACGATCAAATTCCGTCAAATTACTGGTATTACTAAAGAATAAGTCTGTGCCAAAATTCAGCTCGATTGGTTCAGTCGTTTCCCCTAAATTGCCATTTCTTTCTGTAATCGTTTGTCTCAAATATCTCGAAAACTATCCAATCGATTTTTATTTTTCACCTGTCAAAACATTCGTCTCGATGTATCCTATCTCAATCAATCGAAATATGTATATCTATTCTCATTAAGTTTTCGAGACATTTCAATTTTTAGATTTCGTCCAAAAATGTTTGTTAGCAGGATAACGTTGCGAAAAATTCATTCATTAACTTGAAATTTGGCATCAAATGTCCTCTTGGCAATTAAATGTTTGGTATTGAAGAACGCAGAGGCTTTCTTGATTCAAAATTCTATACTCAATCTCTATTCTTTTTGCGCTTTCCCAACCTTATCTTCGGTCCCAATGTTGATTCGTTCTGCAATCACATTTAATGTGTTTTCTGAAGTCATTCATTTTATAAATGATCTTTCATCGAACAGTTTTTTTCTTTACTATTATATTAATAAAAAAATTGTCTTCTCTCAAAAAAAAAAAATTCGTTTCGAATCTGTGTCAAGCAATTCCAAGTCACATACCTCATCATAGAAAATTTTTTGACAATCATCAAAAAATAAGAGAAATCATACAAGGATATAAGCACTTTCTCTAGCCGTTCGGAAGCATACCAATAATTCATTGATGGCGATGAAAAATTGGAAAAAATTACTCGAGGATTTGCGCACTATCACATCCCCGGTATCATAGACTCCCGGCCCTCTACTTGTTATTATTGCTGCCAGCTTTTTTTACAAATGATTTCTAATTTCATCTTTCCATTTGTATGAAAAAAAAAATAATCACAAGATTATTGCTGTCATCATTATTCTTGTGTGTATGCGCTAAACAATGAACAAAAAATGTGGATTTTCTCATTATTAAATGAAGCGAGCGTCAGGAAAAAAGGATTCGTAAGAAAATCAATAAATGATCAATTGATTCCAATTAAAGAACCCATGATAGTTGTAAAAATTTAAAGATTTCATGGATAATCTGCTAGAAATACTTGGAGCTGCAAGCCAAACCTTGGAACCCACCCAACGGAAAAAAAAAATCCCCATCGCGCATATCACCTCAAAAACTACATTAAATCCACGTGATAATCGCCCTCACACTAATAACAAACCACATAAGACGTTTCAGCAGTACGTTTTCTCCCTGACCGGTCGTATCTTCTCGTTAGCCAGCAACTGTAGGTTATCCACCCGTTCGGTGCAGAGAAGAGGAGAGTCACGTTTTTAATTTCTCTCTGGTGCTGGGTCTTATCTCATTTTAACACCCTCCCCGCGCCGAAGCCCACCGTATCCATATCCCCTCATTCTCCTAATAAGTAAATAATAACTCGCTGCTGGACATGAGTTACTAGAGGATGAACATCGACTAAGTGGCATTATTCCACCCCATCCACCCTCACCACC
>NW_011887747.1:689575-729328 GCF_000806365.1 Fopius arisanus | reverse complement strand
CCCCTCCCCCCTCTAAACATCCGCGTATTCAATTCCGAACGATTTCTTTTTCTCCTCCGTTCGTTCATTTATAACGCAAATTATTACTATTTGGGAATGTTATTCATATTTTTTCTAACAGTGCACTTCATGATAAATTTATTAATCCCACTCCATTCATGAGTACTGGAAAATACATTATATTTGACATTCATACCACTAAAGCGGACATGACAGCGAACAGTCGGCGGTAGAAATGGAGCAGTGGAAAAAACTCGAAACATAACAATTTGTTAGGAGCAACTCCCTGAGCATTTAGCCACCAAGTCTTCACCCTTTCAACTCACCCATCCATTATCTCTCTAGCATTCGTATTATAAAACATTGCCGACTCGTGCATTTCAGTAGGGAAGGCGTGAAACTGACAAGAATGAGGCAACACGTCCATTACGATAATTTATGCAGAGCAATAACGCGAAAACGCAAATTGCCAGGCTAATCCTCAAGTTTTACACTCCCTGCATCCCCTTACAACTGCTATACTTTCATCATTTCGCGCGCTTGTGTAAACATTCTGTAAATACCAGGTGTTGAAGTGTGAAAAAAAAACATTTTTAGCTGTGATTTGCAGAAGACAGTGCCCATCGCGGGGGATAGTTCGCTTTGAAAAAAAGGGAAATTCCTGTGCTGGCTAGCATGTTTCAAAAAAATTGTACAATGAAAATCCCTGAATTAAAATTAATATTTGTGTACATGAAGTACTTCACTAATATAATTATATTACATTTCATATCCAATCAGAATATTTCGCGCTTGTTTTAATTTCAAGGAATAATTCAGAATTATCATCGATTTTACCGATATTTCTGGACTTGACATGGCGGAGTTCCTGGGAAAACGTGCGAGACGCGATTTTCAATGATTTCATTGTGGCACATTAGTTCTTCCTGACGATGTCGATGCTCTCTTCACAGGCACAAGCCACGGGTTGTAAAATTCTTATGCGGTGACCAGGCAATTCAAAGTTCGCGTGTGCACCAGAGATGGTGGAAGACAACGGCTTGTGCGCCGTAAAGTTAAACGCAGATACTAAGGGTGGAAAAGTATGATCATACACGAATAGGTAGACTTTATGTCAGAATGGAAAAAGCCGACGGAAAATGCCTGTCCAAGGAATCCCTTCAAGTTTTATGAAGGAAGGGAAAAGGACACATCTTGTATCGTCGAGAAAACTCGTCTGTGTTTCGTTTTAATATCTCCTTCATTTTTCTCTCCATCTTTTTTACTTCCTACCGATCTTTTTACACTCAATGACACTGTCCGGCGTCACGTGCATTTGAAGGCAACCCCCCACCCACCCATCGGCCCTGTCGATAACAGAATTCATTTAAAATATGAGACACACCCGACTGGGAAATTCTGTCTTGTAAGTGCTCTCTAATCAGGGTACAGCGTAAACACAACGTGGAATAATGTTTACATAACAAGGGTGACGTCGAGGAGAGGCCAAAAGCGGATATCACTTTTCTCCCTCTCCTCCCACTCACATGAGTCTCAAAAGAGAGGAAAAGAAAAATTCCAGGGAAATTGAGGCGGGATATTGCCCCTCGGAAAATTTCAAACGTCTAGAAAATACAGATAATAATTATTATAGCTAAAAATATTTCAACAAGTCACACATTACTTTGAAACATTACCAGAATAAGGAAAAAAACAATAAATTCTCATATTTGATACATAATTGTCAATTACCACCGAACTTTTACTCACTACAGCTATCCCTCAATATACTAATAAATTAAAAATATTTTAAATCGCGAAATGACGGTATGACCGACGCCTCGAAGATACTCCACAGCATCATAGACCGAATGACCAATTCAATTGATAGAAATCCTGAGACACTACTTAGTATGGTACATCAAATGGATCTACAATAGTAAAATCATTAAATATCATTATCATTAAATGTGAACTGCTAGAAATTTTTGAAATTTTCGTTAAAAATCTGTAAAGGTTTTGAGATTGACGACAACTCGAGGTTCAAGATTCCTCGAATTTGATATCCTCTCCTCGGCGATCAACGAAGTGAATATTCAGTGATGGAAAGGCGTACCAAGATTTAGTGTCCCATTCGATCTAAACACATTATCGCACGAACATCAGAGCAAGAGGCCGTTGATAAAATAGTTGAATGCCACCAAAACGTGCTATTGCATCTAGTCTAGTTTTCGGTGAGAAATAGTATTCGTAGTTGACGTTCGTGGTTTCCAGACGCCGGAGTGAAAATAGAAAAATCTTAGAGTGTTCGTGGGAGAGTGTTTGTCCAGGAAAAACCGAAAGAATAGTCGGGAGGCGGTCCCTGAGCGCATTTCAATATATGGCGAGGGCCTTTGAGGTCGGTGGTTCGAGGGTGGGAGGGTTGAAAATAAAGAAAAAAAGAATAGTTGGTGGTTTGGTGGTGCGGGACAACGGGAGGAAAGGAGAGCTATTGATTCTTCTTTTAATCTCGTCGCAACCCATCCCCGAGCGAAATAAAGGACGGGGCTCAAGAGGAAGACGAAGAAGAGGAGCGCTGACTATGTGAAGAAGGTTGTCTAGGTGGGGATGCCCTGTACTTATTTGAATGTGTCGTCGCGCGTGCCGAGACAAAACCGTGAGGGAATCGATGTGTGGTGTCCTCTCGGCTTCACCCATCCTCTCCCTCCTCCATCCCTACCACCCTCCTCCCAGCTAACCACACACATACACTCGATATTTATCGCTTTATGTTTATCCAGGAGAGAATCGATCGCGTCCCGACAGCTTTTTTAAAAAAATGACCAGAGGGATCTCTCGTTTTTTCGATTAAACTCGTGATTCAAACGGTGAGCTATTTTTCCAGGACTCAAATTACGTTCCTCATCCCCTGGTTTTGCATCAGGTGTGGATTACAATGAAAAAAAAATGTCATTTGCAGGGAGAGAAGATTTTATTTTCAGAGACTGACGATTGTGCCACCAGTTTTTGGGAGTTTATCAAAATTGATTTTTTGGGGATTATTTTCTTTTAATTGACAAATATGTAGGATAAATAAATGTCTTTAATTTGGTGGAAGTCACCAAAAAGTAAAGCTGTTTCTCTCCTGATATTTGCCGAGCATTAAAAGTCTATACGAATAATGATATGGATAAAGTACAGTGACGTGTACATATAAGTATAAAATGCGGGAAACGCAATAAGCGTAACGCAATAAAATTTCGCCGGTGTCTCTTCCGTTATCCTTGGCTCGTTTCTTCCCCATCATTCCTGGAGTTTCTGCATACTGCCACCCACCCCAGATTCGTCATCCTCCTCGCACTCCCAGGCAAGGAGGAGTACTCGGAATACGGTGCCCTCTCTTCTCGCAAATAAAGTAAAAAAAAGAGAGAAATCAGCCCGCACGGTGTGTGTGGAGCACAACGCCTGGGGTGACAATGAGGGTGGGGGAGTCACCCAGGATTTCGACCAAGAGGAGACAGCCAGCATCTCTACAGTGAAAGTGAGATGAAAAAAATCAGGGATAGCGAAAAAAATCCACTGGGGTAAGATATTGATTTTTTTTATTTTATAATTAGGGGCGCGCACCCCTTGGCTGCCAGAAAAACACGTCACCCATACACGCACGTTACCCCACGCGAAAAATCCCTCTCCCCCCGTAGCTTTGACAGGCGGCCGATCTTAACCCCCTCGATACCACCCCCTTTTGCCATCGACATTCGTCAATCGCTCCGGAGGGGTTCCAGAATTCAAAAGGGGATTGAGAGAAAAAAAAAACAGTCGCAGCTCTCCACGATGGTACCGAAAAAATCAAACTTGAGAAAAAATCGCGAGCATAGAAACAAACGGACAAAAAAAAAATCTGTGTGTACTCGAGCGGAATATATTTATCTCGAAATATTTTTATTATCCTGCGGCTTCGCCCGACCGCATCCGACGTGTCGATAAAGAACCCCCCAGCTATGGTGGTACGAGTCTTTCCGCAGTCACGACAGCTAAGGAAAACGCACGGGACTCCGGTATTCACGAATTTTTGCGGATGTATACGACGTTGCCGAAACGGCGAATCCAGGAAAAGACGAAAAGGGGAAAGGGAGAGGGGGCGGAGATGAATGGGAGGAAAAGCGAGGACTGGAAAACCTTGGCGTAAGGTACAAAGAGGCGACAGAGGCATTCCCCTTACTTTTATTCTCATCCTTTTTCTAAGAGCCTCATCCCCTGTTTTTCCTCCCACCCCCAACCAAGAGGTGACAATTCCTCATCTGCCTCTAACCCACCACCCCCTACCACCCCTTACCACCCCTTACCACCCCCTATCAGCCCCACTCCTCTCTTCCATCACACCACACATACGTCTCCACAATTTCTGCATTCATTCCAAGTCAAACGTTCCCCCCAACACTTTCAAACACACATGTCCAACCAACACGTCTCTGACCACACATGCAAATATTTCCCAACACATAACGACTAGTCCTCTGTATCACATACCCAGTGTGTAATATGCAGAGACCCGCCTCCGTATCCATGGTAACGGGCTAGTGAGTGAGGTATTCCTGGAGAAATCGGTAGGGAAGAAGTTCAGAGGGGCAGTAGGGGTACCTCAGGATTCCGAGGGGGGATACGGGATACGGGGATATTTAAGGAGGGCAGACACTCTTGGAAATTTGTATAACTACCCCCCAGAGTGAGAGAACCGGTGGAGAACGGTCCGGTTAGAGGGAGAAGGGGTCGAATAACGGGGGAGGATGAGGGGGTTCTTTGCCCCCAACGTCTTGAGCGGGGGCGGGGGTACACACATCGATCCAAGGCAACCCCCGCAAGCTCTTCGTCATCCTCCAGCTTTTCTCCGGCTCTTTCATACCACCTTTCTTTGCCCGAGCTATCCTCTCAATTTCTTTTCGACTCTCTATACGAAAGGCGAATGTTTATGCTTGCATTAAAAGCAGAAGACTTCCACTGGCCAGAGACGCTCGTTTTCGAGACGAATGGCATCAAAATTTCCGTAACAGAACGTCTGTCGACACCGGGCAATGTCTCCCTATTTCCGCCATGAATTTTTTATGGATGAGGTAATTGATAAAAGTGTTCAGAGCACTTTGGATTCTCATGAATATTCAGGAACCGTTGGAAATTCAATCAAGTTGTGGAATGTTCGACAGTTTAGCTGCCACTGAGAACCCAAGATTCAATTTTTCTGGATTCCATCTAAAACTTGTCCAATCCTTCTTAAGATATATCCCTCGGTATTTAATTAATGAATTACAAAGTCTTATCTGAAATCTGGCATTGGCAATTGCTAATTACTCCGATTTAGTTTTTGACGCGAGTAAAATGCACGTGGGATTTTTGTTGGTCGAACAGCACCAGGAGGCAGGATAGCTCATTTATTCTCAAACGTGGTATATAAACCCGGCAAACCGTGACGTTATCGTATACCAACCTAGTGTGATATGATGCACACCGCAATGAACGTGTCTTGTTGCCTAATGCGTATATGAACGCATTTTACGAAGAGGCCAACGAGCAATTCACACCGGAGCAACGAGAGCGGACGATGCATCAAGGCGTTGACTTATTTTCACGAGCTCTTGGCATAACAGCCATTCTTGTTTCTCCCTTGGTTTTCTTTTTATTCTTACCTTCCATCTCACTGTACCACCACCTCAATGGCACATTCGACGCACTTCGCCTGTATATTCCATGTTGCAATTTTGATTTTTTTTTTCGTCTTGTTTTCCCTCTTTCAGAGGCTCCTCAGTACCTCTGTCTCTTCAGTACACTTGCCACTACCGTTGAGTTAACGACCCGCAGTTTTGAGCGAGGAAGGGCTTTTAGTGGCCTTCTACCGTATGCCAGCCGTTTAAAAATGTAATGTTAACAGAAATAACGCGTGTGGTTTTCCCGGGCACAAGTACCTCGGTACCTCGCTATTTTCATCGTTCAACATCCTCTTTCCCTTCTATTGCTTCTGGGAATGAGATTTTTACTGGAAAGAACAAATGAGGTGATGAATGCCTGAAAATATTGGGTGGAATTATTTGACGTGCGTCATAACCCACTGGTTTTTTTTCTACTTGTCGGAAGAATTCTCCATTCGGATGGAATTCCTCGAGAAATATAATATATTGAAAAATCGTCGGTACCTGGAGTCGAACTCTTCATCAACATTTTTGTTTTTCCATCTTTTACAGAATTGAATGACAGGTACAAAAATTTATCAATTGGAGAACAATTTCAGTTAGTGATGAACACAAGTTGATAAAAATTTCCAGGAGAAGAGAAACTTGTCAGTCTGCAAGAGCTAGAATTCTCCGAAGAATTTTTCTCTTTCATGTGTTTTGGTGATAGAAAAATAGAGAATTTTCTCTGAGCAGTGTAGCTATTCCTCGTTAATTCTTTCGTGTGCTGAGTTTGCCCAAGTGGCTCCCTCGTACAGTCATAATCATCATAACGATAATTATGTAGGTAAATGCGGATACCGGAGATTCTCCAAGGGGGTGAAGGGTGGCCAGGGGGGTTTTCTCGCTGGCCAGCTGCCTCATTCGATCATCCGCACTAATTATCATGGTAAGCATCGACTTAATTGCTATACACTCGCCTTCGCCGATATCCTTCCTCAATTTTCCGTACATTCTTCATTTCACTCTTTTGCCCCGCCGTCTCAACTCCGTTAGACCACTGATCTGCGGTGTGTTTCTTGTACAACCTTCATCGTTCGACGCCTTCCACAAAAGTATAACGTGAGACCCTGGGACCTTTTACGTATACCATCTTCATACCTAACTATATAAAACTACCTCGTGATCGTGAGGTATCAAGGGGCCTCTCTCGTGATGGCTACCAGCGTGGATTCACCATTTTTTTTTTCATCTCCTTTTTATTTTCATCCTTTTCTCACTCTCCACCCGTTGATCTTGTAGTTTAACTGGAGTAATCGTGAGGAACAAGAGAAATCGTTTCTTCTTGTATTATCTCCCGAGAATTTCAAACGAGGATCTTGCATGGTGAGAGATCGAGCCCCGTCAGGGTTTAATTGGTGCTAGGTACCTTGGCGTCATTGAATAATGGGGATGATGAGCACATGCTGGTGATCTATTCTAAGAGGTATTCAACATTTCCGGAATTTCAACATGAGGTCATCATTATATTTTATTCTAATGACAAAATTCCCTGTAATGCAAGTAAAACTTCAACTCCCCCTATAAAAAGAATGTTAAATACAAAATGTCTAGATAATTTCAAGCAATTTCATATATTTCTTGAATTTGTCAAGAATATATAAAAAAATAGAAAGGAAAGATACATTTTACACACTTCCTTATACAAAATGGGAATGTTTGGGATATTTCAAAATATATTTGTAGAATTGTAAAATTTTGTCAGTGTGGGTAGTCAGACGGCTCTATAGGAAAACCGGGAAAATTGGTTAAAAATAGGAGAAGAGTGTCCACCAAGGTATAACAACAATCCAACAATCGAGAGGAGCCAATTGCACATAAAACTCGAGATATTTTCTTTGGGTAGAAGGAGATAGTCTCGATGCTCATCCGTGATTGTGCGTGGCGTGGGTGGAGCGACTGGACCCCATGGACCCCTCGGGGCAGAATTATCATACCCACACACCGACACCACCGACTGATCTAATCACACTCTCCCATATACATAAAATAAGCGCTCTACGGGTACCCTATGGGGGCACAAATGCGCCATGCCAAGAGAAAAAGTTGCGAGTGGAGGGAGGGAATCTGAGGAGTGAGGCGGATTGTTTTCAGCTGGGACTCGAGTATAAATTGGCCAATTATTCGGAAATAAGGTAATTATATAAGAAGGGAGTGATCTTGAATGCTAGAGGGGGGGAAGAGAGGGAATTATCGGTGAAAAAGAGGGGGAGAGAGAGAATCGAAGAGAGAAATCAAAGGCGATTATCTGCCTATGAGGTTGAAATCGACGTGGGCTCTTCGACTTTTTGCCAGGGTATAGAGGGAATATTGTACCCCGAGGTGCCAGACTATCCGACATTTTCACAGCAAATGCAACTACTTTGGCATATCAAAGGGCAGATGTTTCTCCATTGCTGTGTGGATGAATTTGTCCGAGTGAGTGATGATGCCATTTTTGCTTTGTTTATTTGAATATTTTAACGAAAAATTATTGGGGTAGACATTGGACTCTGGAGCATTGCAACCTCGAGGGGCACCAGGTGGCGATTGGGGGAAGGGGGGTGGGATTATTGGTGGAGCGCAGGTGCACAGATTGATTCGACTATTGCCTGAAATCCCTCGCTCCATCACCTACTTTCTTGGGCACCCTGTGGTCACGAAGCCACTCTGATCAAATCATTCCGGTGAACTGGTTGGCTGTGATTTTTTAATCATTTGCCGATAATTATTCACTTTTGATGATTAAATGATTAAAATTTACACGACTCCAATCTCTGCCTGGATTGTTCTGATATTTTATAATCATAATCATAAATTTCGTGCATTGCACCCTCTGTGAATTAGAGCGTGAACTTGAACTTGACATTATTGATAAAAATGAAATGAGGGGGATGGTAAAAAATAAATGAGTGCAGGAAAACTATTCCATAAGAGGAGTCTTTGAGCTGTGCTATTAAGGGCTGCGTGGTGGCCCGAGGCAAGGAATTAGCATACCCTCCAACTGACTCCACCTCCGCCTCCTCGTGGCTCTTTTCTTTCTCGACTGCACCGATACCGATGGCCCAAGGAATATAACTTAAGTTCAAGCGGATATTATGCCACCATTCTTACCTCCATAATGCGCGCTTAACCACAGGTAGGTGCCTCTTTCCGATCGGGGTGAGGCCGAGATGAGGGGGCACAGGGATCCAAGGAATGAAGATGGTCGAGAGCCAGGGGATGAGGCGGGGGATGAAGCCCGCGAGCGTACTCATATCGGCTTGATCACTTTTAATTATAATTATATGCAGTCCCGGATGCCGATAAGGATCACGGGGGGAGTTGGGGGGCAAAGCGGCCCAGGGAAACGAGAGAGGGAGGGGTCCCACCCAAGCGCGTGCCGTTGACGCCCAGGAACCGACAACTCTCATCCACACCACACCGCTTCATTTTTTTTTCTCCAATTCTGATGAGCCAACATTTTGTCCTCAAATTTTATTGATTATTTTTTCGACCTAAATTTCAGTTAACAGGATTGGCCCATTCGACGTCACGTGGTACCAAGGACCATGGTATTATACTGATAATTTTTTGATAATTTTGTCTGGTAGTTCCTATATATAAGAAACAAAATAATATCCAGTCGAATTAACCCGAGATGTCAATGACAGATTTAAGCCGATCCCTTAATTTGAATTAAAATATATTTGTTTTGAAAATAAAATTTGTATTTGACAACTATGAGGTTCGTCTCATGAGCCAATTCTGTTAACCGAAATTTGGATTGAAAAAATAATCCGACGAATATCGCTCGAGCTTCAAAATTAATCGAGTATTTCCCTCAAGGTTCTCTACAAACAAACGAAGTCGTCAAGTTTTTCAGGAAAAATCACTGG
This sequence comes from Fopius arisanus, assembly GCF_000806365.1. Lineage (NCBI taxonomy): Eukaryota > Metazoa > Arthropoda > Insecta > Hymenoptera > Braconidae > Fopius > Fopius arisanus. The sequence goes on along the minus strand of NW_011887747.1, from coordinate 719,793 downwards.
CGCTTCGCACTCGTGATTGTTATACCTGAAAGGCTTGAGTCCTGCATTTGTTTGCAACGAACCTATCGGGAAATACTCGATAATTTTGAAGCTCTTGCAGTATTACAATGAAAATATCAATATCTCCCTCAGGGTATCATCCAGAAGTTAACAATTTTGCAATTTCAATTTCCACAAATAATTAATTGACGAGGGAATATCGGAGAAATTGATTGAAAAAAAAATCAGTGTAATTTGCGAGGTGAAGTTGGTGATTGAAACAGCGAGAATGATGAACGGTGACGGAAAGTAGACAATTGTCAAATCAATCTCGACAATTTTCTAATCCCCCGAACAACCGCAATTCCCCCAAGATGATTACGTATCAACCTGTTCCCCTGAAGTGTCTGCGAAAGATTTCTAATTGTCTCTGAGATGACCTCAAACAACGGAAATCCTCTCCAGCATCTGCCGCGGTTTTGAAAAGGTCGAGAGAGTAAGTCACGGATCATGAAGTTTAATATCGTGGCATCGCCGTCCAACAAGACCTGTTCGGGGATAGTAGTTTAAAAAACTGTGGATATCTAACTTTTCGCTTTCTCCAAGTGATGAGGAGGATTAATGGGGGATTAAATCAGCGCCCAGGGGGGGCTTTCCACCGATCCCCCGCGACTGATAATTGCCGATGTGAGTCCCGGGCTCTTCCCGTTGATGAGAAAAGATGTTCGAAAAACCAGTGAGATAACGGTCCCTTTGTGTACGTTTATTTTAATAGTTGGTTTTGCCAACGTTGAAAAAAATATAAAAATCCTCAAAGTATAGACGGTTATTATCATTAAGCAAAGATGTACCTTTATTTAAAGCATTACCGCGTGGGTTCAATTAAAACAATGTGCGGGTAGGGCGATTTTTTTAACGATGCCGACGGCGTTTTATCGCCAATTAAACCCTGAAAGAAGGAGTTGAAGCTGCTCTTCGGTTTGAATATGACGGTGAGGTAAAACAAAAATCCTAAAAAAGCTATCGTGCCGATGGAAACAAGAGGTGAGGGAAGAATTAAAGAACAACTCTCGAACCCCATCCGTCCAACACCTCCTTGACTTTGAAGAGGGACAACACTGTTGCCAACAGCCGACTTCTCATACCCCTTGCACATTTTCTGTCACTCGTGTTTATTTTCATCCTTCAAAATCATCTTTTTCTCTCTCCCGTTCTCGACTCACGCGGTGTGTCCATATGTCCGGGTAATTGTAAAAGTCAGAGCTCTCCTCGCCGCGGGAATAAATAAAAGAAACCCAAACGCATTATCGTACAACTCGTCGGGGCTCGTTGAAAAAAAAAAAAGGAATGAGAAGTAAAAACCCGGAAAAAAACTAAATGACACGTCGTTCACCGTACAAAGTGGATTTCCCATGACAAACGAGACGGCAATTGAATACCGCTGGCCGTAAATAATTCGACTCAGTGGTTAAACCGATTTTTACACATTCGCATCTTCCATCATCGAGTTCGTTGCTCCACATGATATTAAAATTTTTTTCAATTTTTCATCGATTTTCCAGCTTGCTCTTGAATATTGACAGCAAATCTGTTAAAAAACACCAATTTTTTAATGGAATATTACATATCCTGAGATAATCAATATTTAGTCAGACTTCACAGCTGCAAAAAAAATTGAAATTATAAAGTTGAGTGTATCGAACAGTAATTCAATAGAAAAATTCCATGGAATAATTGTTCTGTAAATACTAAAAAATGTGAGGTGCCAGTAAAAGAATTTTAGGGATGCGTTCCACTTCTACTGGAGGACTGGAATATTAAAAAAAGAATGTTCTCCCCGCAGAAAGATATACTCCACAATGGCCTGGCGATTCCGATACCACGTTCCGATACCTCTTACACTTTCTTCGTTCTCTCCCTACTAATCGAACTGCCCATCCGATACCCCATCGTGGAATTGATTTCCTCCTCATCTGAATATAATTTTCCTCGGACGCGATCTGGCCACGGTAGAGGTATAATGACGGAGTTATGCCGTAACACCTCGGAGGCATATCGAAGGGACTGCGGAGGAGGGTAGAATGGTACTAGCAAGAAGTGGATGAAAATAAAGAAAGGGAATGGAAATAATAAAATAAAAAAAGAATAAAGAAAAAAGCTGAAAGAATAACAGAGCCCATTGTACATAGTGTTGAGAGTTCTATCTGCCTCGTTCTGACTCGTGACGGTACCTACTGTAAACTGGTGTAAGTACTCGGTGAGAACACGTACTTATACATACCTGTGATGGAGAAAACAAGAGAGCCAATGCAGTGGGAATTGATGGAATTGTGTTGGTGGATGTGTTTTAGAGGTAACACAGACACGTTCGACGAGGCGTGATTCGTGACGGCCAGGAGAGAATCGAGAGACCTGGGGTGGAGGTTGCCCGAGAGAATGAACAAATGGTGAAAAGGGATGCCGTATATGCACTACCAATCATTTCGATGATTGCCATTCGAACTGTACTGTTCGATAGGGGCCCACAGACGCTTCACCCCACCAATCGATACTCACAATTCAATGCGAAAGAAGAACTACTAATGCAACATTGAAAACCACCGGAAGATTACGTGATAAATAACATGGATTTGTTACGAATTCTAAAGTTATTTTGCGCTTATCAATGTCTGCATGATGATAATCTCATTTTTTCCATTAAACGGATACACTACTTTCGCGAAAAACATCACTGAAAAACGAGTGTGGTGGGATAAGGAATTGATTTGCGTTTATGAGAATTGAGTTAATTGAATGAATGGAGTCATTTTTTGAAAATTGTCAGGAAATTGAAGAGGGATTTATCACGTGATGAGTGAATTCATGTTTTTTGCGTTGTATTTATAGACTGAAATCAATCAATTGTGGTAGATACACATTTTCACGATTGAAAACCACCAGTACATTACGTGATGGATAAGATGGATTTGTAACGAATTCTTACGGTTCTTGTAGTCTCATAAATATGATAATACAGTCGGGTAATGATAAAATGTTTCAGTACATTGTAATAGCCTGTGCATTCTCGGGGCGTCGATACTTGCAAATTCGCTTCATTATGAAACTTTCGAGGGTATAAATCTCGGGTGAAAATTCTCATCTCATATAACATGGTAAATAAGATGAGTTTGTAACGAATTTTTTTCTCAATTTTTTCAATGGAGCAACAATTGGATGAAAAGTTTTTGCAAAAATACCGGGGGATGATTAAATTCCCGGTGTAATCAAAGTTTTCTCACTTTCGCCGGGAAAAAATGACATCGAAGTTGTGCATAAACGAAGGTTATGGATGTGAGAGGTGAAGGAGAAAAAAAAAATGTAAAAGAAAAAAAATAAGTATGAGGAAAATAAAAATAATGATGAGATGGGGGGAGGTGCCCTCTCTTGGCATTGGCAGGCGTTTGAAATACACTCGGCTGAATTATGAACCGTAAAAACTCCCAGTCCAAGACAACTTACGGGGCCTTAACCCAGGATAGTGGACCATACCAGTAAACTGTATTCACCCTCGCCAGTTGGGGTTATTATGGTGCGTATGGGGCCCCGGTGTGGTCTGCGGTCCAGGGGCACTGAGGACGGATGGAATGCCAGCACGAGTTCGAGTCGAGGAGAAAAATCAAAATGTGTAGAACGAGGGGGGGCAGAAGGCAGGGGGCTGAGGGGGAGGACTGGTTGGAGGCTTCCTCTGGCTAATATTCGAGTGGCAACTCCACCGGTCTCGTTAACGCCGTCTCGTTTCGAAAATGAACGCGAGGAGACCGCCGGTAAATGACGGCTCCTCGTGACCTGACGTGCCCCCAGCTATAACAAAGTCTGCTGGATCAAATTTAACCGCAAATACTGTCTTAGAAAGAATTGAATTTACCCGGCATATTTTTAAAACTGTTCGACACTCTTTCAAGATTTTATACACGCCTGAGCAATTGAAGGGTTCAGTCGAATATACAGCTTTATTTTATATTTTCACACTTCTCATTATGTTATTTGATATTTTGGTTCAATAAATGATTTTTTGGTGGTATTGGAAATTTGCTGTGAAGTGGTGAAATAGGATAAGTGCAATTATAATTATGATTTGAATTGGAAAAAATAGAAAATATTCAATGAAATTTAAATATTAAATATTCATTTAATGAATCGTGTTTTATGTGGTTTTTTCGGCATTTTTATTGAACAGTTAGAGCAAACTCCAGATGTCTTTGTGTAAAACTGAAACGTTCATGATTTCGTAGTAATTTAATAAGAATTGAGGAAAAAACGGACAATGAATGTTATAATTCTCGTTAATGTTAAACTAGACTCCATTGTATTATAACGTACAATGGACTCAGAGTCGATTACAGGGGATTGTAAATTGTTGCAATTATGAAGAGACCCGCTGATTTCCCGTGAACTATGCGGTATTTAATGGCACAACAGTATTATGGAGTTTGATCCTCGATAAGTGCAAAAATATAGAAAATATTTCGTTATCAATACGCGAAAGCTAATGCCATCATCAACAGTAAACGCATCCACCTGTTGTCTTCTCATGTCGCCTCGAACCCTTTGCAGGGGATAAGATAAACCTTTTTTTCCTGTCAGTTAAAATTTCATGAGCACTTTCTGACAATCCACACTACTCCGTACAATTTTCCTCGATTTTATTTGCACGTTTGATATATGAAAAGGGTTAACATCAGAAACCTGAAGGCATTGCGTGACGCTAATGTCCAGGATTTGTATCGGTGTATTTATGGTACATTTGTTGCAAGGGGAAAGAAGTGGTGGAAAAATTTCAATCCATTTTTTCGTTAATTTTACAGTGTTATTGTTATTGAGAAGAATTTCGAAAAACTATAAAGATAATTTCACCTCAATTATTCCATAAAAGTTTATATAAATCGGAAATATTAAAGTATGCAATTTCATTTTTTTTTTTGATCGAAGAAAACTGTTAAATTCAGTTCAATTATTCCATGAAAAATTATGAAAATCTTGAAAATTCGAGAAAGTTGTGCAATTTCAACAGTGTTTTGTTTTTTTTTCCTCCTAATGTAAAATAATAGCCAACTTTACATGAAATTTCAATGTTTTTCTGACAGTGCAGTCTCCACGCAGAAAAATTCTAATATAACACAGAAAAGAGGCGAAAGTGACGGTCGGATAAAAAATTGTAGTGCCAGCACTACACTGTAATTTTTTCCCTATGACCATGAGATTTTCACATAAATGTGGAAAAAATTGTCACGATTAAAGCAGAGAATTAATATTTTCCCCTGGCCGTCACTTTCTTTCACTACTGTATTGGGATATTATGAATAATTTTTCCACGTGTCATTAACCACTCGAAAATGTCCACAGGATATCACGTAATGACAGTGCCATAGGCTGATCTAGAGATTTCAGGGGCTACTTCGGATCCCAGTACTTTTATCCAATTCTCAATTGGAATGAAACGCGCGGCACTCTCGGCCCTCGACCAATAATAATTCTTACTCGAATTCAATTTGAATAATGCCGCGTGCGGTTACCATCGGCATCCCCGAGCGCACCTTATTATCTCACGTATCCACTCCCCATATACTCCCGATATCCCATCGACAATCATTTTAACTTATTTTAAGAGTTTTTTTTCTCCTCTCCCTCCCACACCCTTCCATCATATTCATTCCACCTCCCAGTCCACCTTCGACGTGCATTCTATTTCTCTTTGGTTATTCCATACCGTGAAAATTCATACGAATTGTTTATTTTTCCTCAATATCGAATATTTCAAATAATTGTAATTAATCTACTTAATGAACCATGCATTGCTTAAACAATAACAAAATAAATAAATCAAAACTGGTGAAAATTCAATGTTTCATAAATTTTTAAGACATTAAATTGTCTTCAGGTGACTAAAATAATGTCGAGAAGTTCAATCCACAATTGATATGTGCAAAATAACTTGAATGAATATACTTTAAAATTTCATGTGGCAAAAGATAATGAAGTTGTAATTTTAATGAGATTTATCAACTAATCAATGATTATTGATAGATTTATCGAACTATATAGTGATATGGAGGCTGCCTATTTGACGCACTTCCCTCGAATCATATTTTCATAGTGAATTCTCTGTGAACATGTTCAACTCTATCCTTCCCTTCTTTCGTGAATTCTTTGCGCCCAAGCCAATTCCCATTTCGCCCATCATTATTCCAGCAATACGCCTCGGCGGGTATTCCCAAAGCACACGCGCGTTTTCTCCCTCTCCGTTCTTCTTTATCCCCCAGGTATGTGCCATATCCAGGAAGGTATGCGCCTCGTCATGCCACGATGAGAGATCTTACTTGTTCATTTATTCTTGACTTTTATTTTTCATCCAACTGTTCTCTCTCTCTCTCTGTTCACATTCGTCCAGTTGAAAACTCAACGTCGACGATGAAAACAGTCGTGCAACTCGCCACTGGGTGCCGCATACGATCAAAAAATACTACTGGAAAAGAAGAAATACCTCGATTGACACGTCCAAACGAGGAATAACTCGGTATTAATCCAACTTTCCAATGGTCCAATTGGTGACTCCTGGGAAGTACAATCTCCTGTGACCAATTACGATTTGTTTTATTTATTTTCTTTCAACGATTCCGCGATTCTCTAGAGTCGAGTCATTGGCAATGCCTGTCGCCACGACAAAATAATCATGAGACTGTATTTTTTGTACATTCCATTTCACGCAGCAATGTTTAGCATTAATTATTCCTGTCATTCAGTCGTTCGTATAACGATGTGGACTCTCTAGAGCACGGGTGATTGAATTTTACAGTTTTGTTTATTTCGATTAATTAAAACAAAATTGGAAGATCTAATGGAAATATCAATTCAGTGATAAAAATTAACTGAAAATGCCTCCGAGTTTTTTTCTGCTATTTTTTTTTAATTGAAAATGTAAAGTCGTCTCATCCACATGTCTCTGGTCGATCTTTGAGGTAAAAATCGATCACTGAACAATAATCGAGTATTGAACGAGCCTCGGTTAATTGAAGTTGAAAACGAATGAAAAACCCCTTGCTTTTTTAATATAGGAGACTTTTCCCGGTGTAATCATCGGCACCTGACAAAAAAATCTCTCATACATAAAATATATAAATTTCCTCTTTTCTACTTCTGGGATTACGACAAAAGTCACTGTTCCCCCATTTTCTACTTCCGTAACGATACCTCGGAGAACATGTGTTCATTTTATTTCACGAAAAGAGGGGAGTAAGAGCGAGACCGAGAGGGGAGTAGAGGGAAAGAATGATGTCAGGCAATTGGCGATTATCGATTACCTGTCGCGAGAATTGAGCGACGACTCAAACCGACACTGTGACGACCCTGAAAAAAAAAAACTAAACACGGTGAACACTTTGTGTTTCAGCGTTTCCACTGAAAAACTATGTACCAGAGGCAAAAAAAAAATCCGAGTGCATATGTGCTACCCTCGAGCCAGGGGTGTGCTTTTTATCGAAACCATTATAGAACTTTTTTTTCTAACGAAAAGTTCTCAAAGCCCTTTTCTCACTTTCCGCCTCTTCGGGACCTCAGCCCCGCTGTTTCGCATGGATGAATCAAGCAAAATAAGGAGGAGACAGGGGAAAAGTGGAGACAACAGGGAAGACAATGCTTTCTCTTCCACTGCGTTAACATTCTCACTTTTTCCATCGGCAACGTTTAAACCCGAACGAAAAATGGTTTTCTGGGTTATGCCATAGTAAAAAAAAAACGTAGATCACTCATAAAATATTCTTCGGTGAGAAAAGTGAAAGAACACGATTTTTTCTCGAGGATCTCTCGTTGATCGTTATGGTGCACGTAAATCTTTCAAAAATTTGGAAATGGAGGGGTAATTTCACCTTTTACGATGCATTTTACTCAATTTTTATGGTTTATTCTAATTTCATTGTGAATTACAAATTCATTCGGCGCTCTATCATGTCGCACAAGTTTTATCCTATACAATACCCAATCGGATGAATTCATGTAATTATGAAATTGACAAGAATTATAAAAAAATTCTTAAACAAAATAAATAAATATAAGTTGAGGAAATTTTAATTTGTATTTCCAATCTCTCTATGGGAACTGAATTTTCCGGTTCCTCTGGTACGATTGAAAAAAAGACGTGATTTTTCACGGGGCAACGAACTCGCGGATCCACGTAAAGAAATCAAAGTGATGGCGGTCTCCCCCGGCCTTTCGCGATTCGTGATTCAGTTAGGAGTTTGAGGTTTGAGGTCGAGAGGCGTCATTATGTCGCAGAGAGTCAAGACTCGAGGGACTTGTGATGGTGAATAAAGGAGAGACAAAAGCGCAGAAGCTAGAGCATCTGAGTGAGTGGTGGTCAGCGGTGGTCAGCGGTGGTCAGCGGTGGTGAAGACGAAGGTGGTAACGCCATAAGGTTGCGTGGATGTGGCAAAGTGGTGCGAGCGAGAGGTCGATCCATCAGCAAGAATTTTATCCACCAGGTGAGGGACAAAAACGCTGCATTAGCGAGCTGTCAAGCTACCGTCCTGAAACGCTGCATTCACATCGACCGCCCGCTGATGTCCACTTCTACTTACTAAATTAGCATTATTACTATTTTACCCACCGACTTGTACACTGCAATCAGCCACAAAAATGTAATCAATGTATAACGCCAGCCAGTAATCCGAATAAAATAAATTCGAGAGTTGAAAAGAGTTGAAAAAAAAAACTGCACGCAGATGGACTGATGAAAGAAACCTTTCCTCGTCTTCATCGTCTGACTTAACGACCACAAAGTACGTTACCCTGGGAATGCACCACGAAGGCCAATATAACTCACTTTCACAGACTCTCAGAGAAGTTGAATATTCCTCCTCCTCCCCCCCCCCCCTCGCTCCATATATTATCCGACTTCTGATGCACACGTCACTGGAAAAACTTGCACGAATATGGCTTTTTATCATTTGGATTCTACACTGGGAAATCATACCTTGGGCGCAGGAGGTGGGAAAATCATTTGAATAGAACATCACGTTTTGAAGTAATAACGAGACTACTTGGAAGCAAGGCGGCTGCAGCCTTAAATTGCTGAGAAAAAGATTTCCGACTTTATAAAATGTGACTAGAGTGGATGAGAGATGCAATGTCCTTCCTGAGAATTAAATCGGATTTTATAAGAGTGAGGTGTTTGAAATATGCATCGATGTAGAGAGATTCATCCAATTCTCCAGAAAACTTAATGCAGCAGTTGTTTAATTTGAATTATAAAGAATCAGTCAATGGGCTTGAAAATGTGAGATTATGCTTTAAATTGTAAAAGTAATTTTTCAACAGGGAAGTGGAAGAATGAAGTGGAGTTCGTTGTCATGGTTTTTTTTTTTAGCGTGTGAATTTTGAGAAGAGGCACATGATACACCTGAAGATTGGGCGTCCTCTCGATGCCAGAGGATGTCTCGACTCCTCGTCTTACGCATCCCCATCCCCATCGAGCGTGTAAGTCCACGTCGGCGGCCATACATCACTCGGCGTCTTCTCGGCGTGAAACCCAGCACGATGGTCATCCCCACGAGTGCAACAGAGAAAAGGCCAACCTCCGGTAATTATTATTACCTCGTGTTTGTAGTGGTACGCAAGGGCCCCATTGCCAAGCCAAACAGCGGGGAACCAGAGAAAAGAGTGCGTTCGGTGTGGTTCCCTGTAATCAGTGTTAGAGAGAGGTAGAGACGGCACTAGAGGATGCGAGAAAAAATAAAATAAATGAAATGAAAAAAACAAAAAAATGACAGAGTCGCACGTACGGCGTTTCTCAAATTTACCCAGCCTCTCAGCACCTTCCTCACGTCAACGTGAATTTAAAATTGTCTATTTTCTCGTCGACGACTCGAGTTGGGTCGGATTCAGAATGGAGACGTTTTGTAGCGATACTCGCACGCTCCAACGACTCATACTGATGATATTCGTGAGATAAAGGGAAGAAATAAAGATCCTTTGTATGTACTACCTTTGAACTTGTCTCCAAAGCCCCTCCCCTCATCTATCCCTGGTTTTCCAACATTTTCCTCTTTTCACTTCAGTTCAGACTGAGCAAAATTCTCTTCTTCAAGTGGCCAAGTTCTTTTTTTTTCGGCGACGAGCATCGAGTGGAGGAGCTCCCAGGCTGACTCCAGGGCACGTTCGAGTTAGTCAGACTCCTGGGTGGCTGTTTATTCTTCATGGCTTTTCATTTCCACCAATTTCACTTGTTTTCAAGATCATTCTCCTCGTCAACTAATTTTTTCCACCGATATTTTTCTCTCCTCTCTCTTTTCAATGGGCTCTTTCTTTTTTTTAAACGTGCTCTCGGAGCTCTCTTTAGCAATCGTATCGCTTGTAATAAGCGGTCTCAGCGTACCTCAGTGTACCCACGATTATGAAGCTCCCCGGGTTGTCGAGTTAAGGCCCACGGTTTGGAGATAAACTATAAGCATAAAACTGTTTCTGTTTCGTCGAAGGGCATATTTAAATTCATTTACACAAAACTTGAAGCATCGTAGAAAATAATTGGTATTGGTGCTCTCAATGGCACGTGCACTTTGTGGTTGAATGAAAAAGGATATTTGGGATCTTCTGCGAACAGACGATGCGAAAAATTCTCCACTATTCTGTGACTTAAAATTCAATTACTTTTCATTGTTTCATTCTTTTATTTGTAGCTCAATTATTTAATAAAAGTTATTTTATTACAATTAAGATATCAAGAAGAGAAAATATTTTTTGTACTGTTACTTTTTGGAGATAAGAGTGACTTTTTCAAAAATCAAATTCCATCATCAACCAACTGCTGATTTTGAATAAATTTCTCTCAGAAATAAGATTAAATCCGAAGTAGCAAAAATTCAGAGGGAAAAATTCATTGAATGTTACAACGCCGTATTATGCTCGCAGAAGTATCGATGAAACGAAGGTATCGATAAATTTTCATTTGAATATTTTATAAATTCAAATTTCGTTAACAAGAAAGCAAGATCCATTGCTGTTAACGCCCGGTAGATATCTCCGGGTACTCCAATGAATATTTGAAGCCCCATATTGATGGTTTCTCGCAACAGTTTTATTCTCATATTCCACTTCTCCCCCTCGATATTCTCCACAGTATCCTAGCCGCGTTTCTTGATCATTCATTAATTTATGATAAGCTACCCTGGGTGCCGAGAGCATTACACCAAAACACCCACGTATATGTGTCCAGGATTCACCATAAATCATTTTATTTTTCGGGGGAGGTTTGGGGGACCTGACGTTAATTGTACGCCACCCCTCGTTACCCGGAGAAATGAGATTTTTTTAATTGGCGAATTTTTCACTGTCGCTGACACCGCGACACCATTACCCCTCTTTATTTCTTTTTTCATTCCTCGACGCTCATCCATTTGACTTTTCCCGCGCGCCTTCGCGTACCGTTCGATGAATAAAAATTTTTCACCGTCTCCCGCAAGAGTAATCGACTTCCTTCCTGATGTATTGATCCTGGTGAATTATTTTATTATTCTCGGGGGCTTCAGATATCCGAGTGTCTAAACGCGTCGATTAAATCTTAAGAGGGATAATGACTACCGAGTTAATTTCATTTTGTAACTCAAGGATTTCAAAGATAATGATGGATACCAATAATTTATGCGGAAGTTTGATATTACTGATAAAATTAAATTTCAATGAAATCTTCTGTTTTAGCGATGGTATATTATTTGTCTATTTTCCCTGGGTTTGACGCTTTTATTATCATCCAAAACATGATGAGTCAAAAGCGATAAGCCTTTCTAAATCGGACACCGACTGAAATTACCGAAAAATGAAAGACATTTGCTTTGTTTTCGTATTTTCTCCGGGTTTGTGGGTTGGTTTTATTAGCAGGTTTTATTATTGAGTGCGGGAACGGCAATTCCTAAGAAGAGTCTGCATTATCGACGACACCTCGATAAAATTCCTCAGGTCGGCATGATACCCGCGTGAGTGCGCCACCCTCTCCAACATGGCCACGTGCTAGACGTGTTTACGATCTCCGCATTTGTGTTAAATTCCCGATAGAAAAACAGCCTCCAGGAAAAATCCAACGTCCTGTCGTGGAAAATTCGATGACGGGTCAGTGAAACGTGACTATTTTCATTTGCAATGATAAATCGAGGTAGGTGTGTTCTTTGAGCAGTGGATACGTCATGCTCGTGGCTGTGGTGTTATCAAGTGGTTGAGTCCTCATGAAAATAATTTGAGATGGCATCAACGTCATCGCCACCGCCCAAATGCACTTGTCAGCTCAGTGACAGCGAGGACATGAGGTCTAGTGAAGCTGTCAAGAATTATCGACCACATGGGAGTCTTGCTCGACTACTCTGGGAAAAACAGCGGGCCGACGAGCGACTCTTGGGATACGACAAAACTCGGGTGAGCATCTTTTTTTTTTTCCCTCCCTTTTAAATGTGCGCTGTGCAATTGAATGTGTACGAGAGAGAGAGAGAAAGAGAGAGCGAGAGAGAATCAAACTCCAGTAATCACCGCACGAGGTCACGCCTATTGTCCTCTGCATATTACCGACTGTGTTGACTAGTATAGTAAAATTTTTAGTTTTTTTTTGTCGTTGAAACCTTCTGAGAATGGTAATTATTTCTGCCAATTAGTATTGACAGAGAGGAAAATTTATTTGGGGATTTTTTTCGAAATTTTTTACGTTTCATTCATCATAATTGCAGTAATGCTAACATATCCATGAATTATTGAGAATTTTATAACAATTTGCCGTTTTGGTGAATTGTTGTTATTTGAATTGCTGGCATTTTAAATTTGATGTTTCACAGGTAGAGTACAGTAAATTCTTAATTATTCTTTTTATTTTTAACTAACATTCTTAACATAAAGATTTTCGAGACTTGGGATATTTAGTTTAATATACAAGCAATTCCGATTATTTATTTTTTTCTCTAATGGAATTAGATGAAGAAAGTGAAAGATGCTACTGAATTCTTAAAGATACTAAATTTAAACTAAATTTACGGGATTTAAAAATGAAATATCAGAGGATGGTGTTGTTTGAAGAAAATCTGACAGTTCCACTTGCACTGGCGAACATTTTATGATTGATATCCCCCGATGATGTGCAAATTCTCAAAGGCGACTGATTGGCGCTATTAAAATCAGCTCGGTGGAATTAATTCGACCGGGGGGTTAATGAGTGAATGATCACGAGCGAAGTTCGTAGCTATCAATTAAATTCCCATTGACGCTGGTACGGTCAATTCCAAGTGGTGAATACATAAAGATTTATTAATTGGAGCAATCAAATGTAAATTGACGACGGAGTCACATGAAGTGCTTTCATCTCGCATCCTTAATCGAAGACTAAACATCTATTTGTGATCCATCGTCGGACGATAGCCTCCAGCAAATCCCCATTACGAGACCTCTAGACGAAGGAGAGAACTGCTAATTGCTTGTGCAATAAAATTTCACCGTAAAAAATCCCGTCATTTCCCCGCAGATTACCCCTAACCAGTGATTAAGTGAAAATGTTGCAATTCAAGTCGACATTTTATCCATTCAGGAGCAACTCTCCGAGCCAAATTATTTAATTTGAAATTCCCTGAATATCATTAAGAAAATATTTCACCGCACTCGGCAATTATCCGTTGCCAAATAATTGCATCAATTAACACGTGCCCCATTATGCGATTTGGCTGTAGCAATTGGGATGGGATTTTTTTGATTCTCTTTTAGTGGCACTTTTGTATACCTCTTTTTATTTCTCCGTTGATCTTTGGAGCTGGACGAGCACTAAAATCAGGCACGAGAAGGCATTCGCCGAAGACCATCAAGTGGAAAAAGATGGCAAGGCGAGAGGATCGGTGGAGAGGAGGGCCAGTAATAATTAGTACAATTACTCGGCAAGGCCAACCACTGCTCTATCTCTCTCTCACCCCGTTGGCGAACATACCTACCCTGGACTTGGGCCCTCCATCCTCTCCCTCTGCTCAAGATTCAAGCCCGTGCTCGGTAATTACGGATAATTACGTCCTCGCTATTCCTGAAAACATCGCCCGCACACTACAGTGTGTTGGCTCCTCTCTCATGGCCTCCGAACTCTCATCCCACGATTTTCTCACGTGTTTTAAAGGCTCTCGAATTACTTATAATTAACAGTTGAAAATATCGATTTGCCCTCGAGTCAACCATAAATATGAAATCCCGCGCAATCTTTATTTATTTTTTTTCGAATTAACCACCGAAGCAAAATTTCTTCAAACAAAAATCCACATCTCATTTTTCAAATGACAAACAAATTTATTATCTTTTCCTATCCCTTGAAGCTATACCATTGAAAATTCTCCCTCTCAACTTCTCTTAGACTAAACGTTCACACATTTCCACTCCAAAAAATCAAAATTTCCTCCTTTAAAAATGAAAAAACATCGGATTTCTCTTCATTCAAACATTAAAAAATACTCTAATTCGTTGATTAAAAAAAAGCAAAGTAAAAATGGCATTTTCCACTGCGATAAAAATCCTCCTCCAACTTTTCCCAAATTAAACATTTACTTGCAAACTAAAATACTCGGAAAGAACTCATTTCAATACTTCTTTTCCCCGAAGAAGAAAAAAAAATGCAGCGGCAAACTCGGAGCTCGGAGAAACTAAAAAAGAAAATCTAAACTTCCTTTTTCACCACCGGAGTATTCGCATTGACTCAAACAGACGTAGTGTATACTCCCCGGTGCGAGATAGCGTCGTGAAAAGTCGACCCTCACCGGCATCTAATATCCCTAAGCAAAGTCGAAGTGGAACTTTACTTTCAAGGGAGAGGAGAGAAACCCGAGAGTGGCAAGACGAGAGTAGTAGCAACGGTGTTTTTAAGGTTTTAAAAAGGGCGGCTCTGGACGCGCGAGAGGAGGAGAAGAAGAAAAAAAGAAGTCTAAGGAGAAAGACAACCAAGAGAGAACGACATGGATTCATAGTGGGAGGAACCGAGACAACCAATTCTGTGGCAGAACTAGCAGGAGGCGAGGGGGCTTTGAAATATTAAGTGACTGATGGATGAGACTCCTGAGGGAAGTGCGAAAAGAGGGAAGAGCACGAGATGAGGCGACGGAAGACAAGGGTAAAAGCCAAGTGGAGATGAGAGCGTGTGGAGCAGAAGGCATAACAAAAAGCCCCAAAAACAAAGAGAGACGAAATAAAGAAGCGGTTAGTTCAATTGCATTTTGCTGTGGTTTTTCACCGTCTGTTTTTAGTTTATCTTTCTTTTTTAATTCCCGTTTTCTTTAGAATTTTTAAGCACGCGAACCCACCACTTATATCCAAAACTATATGCACCAACATCTCGTGTACATTGATTATTATTATTGATAAAAATGCAAATTATTCCGTGAATATGGCAATTATAATTGACGATTTTTTCTTCACTTCACCCGCGAGGACAGGCACACCATAAATTGTCGTGTGGTGTGTCGTTGCTACTCGGTTCAGTGAGAGAGGTGACTTTTTTTTTTCTCTATTTTCTCCTTTTTTTGCGAGCATAATCATCAGACTTCTAATGGTGCACTCCTTTCATCGTTGGCCCTACCCGGTATTAATAACAATGGAGTGTAACCATTATCATTATATTGTTTGTTATCACGCGATATTGGAAAAGGGTGAGAGTAAAATTGGCCTGAAATAATGCGGTGGAGTACGCCCACAAAATGATGCCATTAAAATCCGGTTATTTTTAATTATTTCTCATTTATTTTTCTACACGAGAGGCATTTTCCATTCGATCACCATCAACCCCTTAATCCACTCTTTCTCATTATTTAGAGCCTCCGAGTTTCTTCACGATCTCAACACCGAGAAATTTAATTCCCGTGTATTTGCACTGAAATTTTTCCATCTGATTTTACATCATCAATTTCATTTTCTCGATAGAATAAACGATCTTTATCGGACAGAAGTTTATACGCCGACAGTGTTAACGAATAGATTTTCACGCATGATCAGGGGTTTCATAGAATTTCTCGGTTTCTTGAGCATATCGGAGAGGCGCCTCCACACCGATAACGATCCGAAGTGGATCCCAAGTGCTAACTCCAGTGGGATAAATGTTATGGATAATGCCCATTGGTTTGAGGCTGGATGAATGTGGAGACCTCTCCTGAGGTGGTGATGGGTTAAAAATGGCAGATGTATAGAGCCATTGGGTATTGGAAGAACGGGGAATGGGACCTCTTGTTGGTCGCATCCTGGTCGTTCTGATCCTCTCTCGTTTCTACGATGCATTCACCATATTCTCGGCGCGAACGCGTTCGTTAGCTCGATCGCTTTGGGTTAAAAGCCCTCACGGTTAGTTAAACCGTCCGCTTTTCCAATCAGCCTTCGTACACCCACCCGCGCCGATACAGTCGCTCCAACGCCCCGGATGATCCCTTGGGCGGATATCCAGTCCTTGATTGCATAGATATTTATGGGGGCAAAAATATTCCCTTTCATTTCTTTTCTTTTTTTTCAATACACTTTTTTTCAATTTTCTGGTTAGATCTGATACAAGTCTCTCCGAGAGAAATCACTCGACTGAAATACAGGGGGAAAAACCCGGAGAATTAAGATTTCCGGGAATTCTCTGATTTTTTAGAGAATTTGAAGACCATTAATTTCCCTGATTCAGTATTGTATAATCGATAATATTTTCATGTCAATCCGGTTTTTCTTGAGGGTCAGAAAAAAAATTTCTCAACTTGAAAGGACGATGACTTGTCGGAGAAAACAATTGTTGATAATTGATGATTGAGCGAAGCAAATAGCGTACAAAACGGTGATGAAAAATGCTCCATTAAACTCAAGTCGATGTTGCGATAAGAGAGTGAGGCGGAGTAAAAATGGAGGGACGTAAAAATGTGTCTCAAGTGCGCGTTCACGATAGCACGAGTCACGCATATGTACGTTTCGCATATGTCGTCTGGGGGGAGAGTTGAAAAAAAAAGGGATAGGGTGAAAAAAAATGAGAGAAAAAGGATAACTAAATGGGGCCCAACGAGGACGCGGCCAATAACATAATGGCACAGGAAGAGAATGCGCTTGACTCGCGATCCAACACGCCAGTGGAATTCGAGGAGCGTAGAGAAGTACGTCCAAACATCCCCGGGATTCCTCGGGGCGAAGTGTGAACCTCATCCTCTATCCGTGCACTCCTTGTTTATATCGTTTCGTGGTTTACGTCCTCTGGTTACCCCATTGGTTAGTCCGGGAGAATATGACGGAAAATATGGTGCGGGATAGTGGAAAAAAAGAGGATTGAGAGGCCGCGGGGTAAAAATAGAATGAGTCCGTAGAAAGGTAAACGTTTGGCGAACATGAGAGCAAGCTTCTGTGAAACCATCGATCTTCCTTAATCGACATTCTAAGCAGATCTCAGATAAACCCATCGGCTTTCCCCTCCCCACTCGTCAAGAGGTACCTCGTTATTTTTTTTATTCCCCCACCCTCTTTTTACATTTGGCTTGTAGGCGTCAATTAAGACACCCCGAGGTCTGATGTGTCTCGAAATCCTTTAACGAGATACTCGCGCTTTTTTTTGCCGAGTTTGGCTTCTGTTTTATGGCATTTTCTTGCCGTCCAGGGAAAATTCAGGAAACTACTCCGGTCGAGGGTTTCTGAAGACTTTGAATCGTAAATGTTTTATGAGAGATGAAAAAGTGAAAATTAGTCGGTTGTTTGGGGAAATTAAATGGAATATAATATCTGCGCATTAAAATTTTTTATGAAATTTCAACACCAGAATTTAAAAGCCATTTGACTAGAATTTTTGTTATTTTTCATTTAATTTTTTATTTAAACTGCTGGAAAATTAGGGAAATTACTGTAAAAATGTAATTTCTTATCACAATTAAATACCACAATCTCTTTAATAAATCTATCTATAACAATTTCCTTAGAGATTCAGTGCAAGTCCAGAATTTCACGAAAGACAAATAATTCCTTAATTTATTTCAATGTCTGATCAAATATAAATATGAATTATCACCAAAATCTGAAAATCCACAATTTTTCCAGTTTCTCGGTAAACATGGAATAAAAGTTGGCAGTTCTTTTCAATGACAAGATGTGAAATTTCCATGATTTTGGAGCGGATGATTAAAACAAAATTTTAAACAAAGATGAATTCGCGCAGATGAATTCAGAGTCATTTTGCTCTCGTTGCGAACCAGAAGAGACGCCGGGTGGACGTTGATTTAGGTGGCTGGGATTTTCAACCTCGACTACCTGTCTCTGGTGCTCGAATGTGTTGGATCGACGAAGGGAGGGCCGACGGGGAGGGTGAGGGCACCTCGATTTCTCTCGGCGTGTAACTGGGTGTATAGGGAGGGAATCCTGAGCACCACAGAAGTCGCCACTAATGACACGAAAAGGAATGCTGTTCGGCAGCGCGCGACCACAATCCGTACTACGGTAGCCATTTGTGATTCCCGGGGGGAAAACCAATGAAAAAAGGTGGATCAAAGTGTGATGATGGCAGGTGGTGATTGTTCAGGGCAATTAATCTATCGTCTCTTCGTAGAATCCTTTCAATCCATCAGCTCAACAATAGCATCGCTCAATTTTTTAAGAGTTTCTCTGGATCCAATAAAAATAGCCACATTTTTACTTTTATATTCAGAGAAATTCGATTTTTACCAATTTTCTTTTTACCCTTATAGATGTTCATGAATTTCTAGAAATTATGTATTTCATGATTTTTTTTCTATCTGGGGAATTATCAGAACTGTTTTTTTTCTATGAGATCCGATTCTACAACGATTTTACTCAATCGGTATTGTGACAGCTCTCTTCCATAATTTTCAATTAACCATAGAAATTGTTGGTAACTCGAAAAAATTGATAAGTTGATTGGAAAGATTGGAAGAAGTGAAAAATTCCATTTGAAAGACAGTGGTGGCTGGTAGACGTTCCACTGCAAGTCATCATACTCGACATACCACAGTTTTTCCCGTGGATGCTCATCGACCTTCAGTGCACCATCCCGTCCAAATCAATCATACACATATCCCATCACCGTGGTCTTTACAAATTAAATCGTTCAGCTTGTTGCGACTTTACAATTTAATTAATGGACAACAGTGAGCATTCGTATCACGACTATAACTGTTTACATTGCTGGTAGATCGATCCTCGCCGGAGTTTGATGGATGCCTGTTGAATCCGTCTTTCCTGTACGCAATTGCTTTAATTAGAGAAATCAATTAACGTCAATGTCATCCGGAAACGGTTACGAGACATCAATTTCCCCGAGTGCGTCCTCCATAATTCTCCAACTTTCAGACTAGAAGACCTCAATAGGAGCGTGCAAATTCCTTGAGTTAAAAGACCAGAATTCCAGTTTACCCCTCGACAAAAATTATTCCATCTGTTATTATAAATATTTATTTGATGCAAATAATTTTTTCTAATCAAGTTTTAGTTGTTGTTGTTTAAAATTAATTTATTACTCGAATTGAATAGTTTTGTTTGATCGGAATCAGTCATTTATCTGGGTGCAGTGCTGAATAATTTTCTCCGGCATTCCAATGGAGAAAGAACTCCCTGGCTCCGGCACACCTGGACGCCAGTGTTAATTACTCTCCCGCTATGATCAGCAAAACCAAAATTCCTCATCCCACCCAAGGTATCCTCTTTTTGTGGTCCAGCCGTCTCAACTCCATCCTGGGCATATCTACCACTAAAAACCAAGAGGACTGGCTGAAGAAAACAAGTGGAATAAAATCCCATAAAAACTCCACCTAAAGGGGAGCAGCAACAAGTGTCCCCCGTCGCGAGTTGAGGCGCAAAAGCATCTCTAATTATCCTCCTAAGAATGGCCAAAGTCGAGACTCATGTGGATGCCCTCAAGCGAAACGAAACAAAAACCAAACTGATTGCGTTTTTCGAATATAAACCGACTCTTTCTCCCATACCCACCCAGCGAGTCCCATTAGTCCCCGTGCGAATGAAATCGATTTATTCTTGATGCCGTCACTTGGGTAATTGGTAATTACTCGACCAACGCTGTTGTCCGCAATGACCACCTCATTACGACAAAAAGAAAATGAATAAAAATCGAATTGAATTAAAATTAGTAAATCGGTAGAATTGCCTATTCTCTAATGAACTTCAAGAACACTTCATGAACAGTTCAATCACGCTACAAAAGAGATCATTACAGAAATTTCATCATCTTCCTTAGATTCGACGATATTCGATATTGTAAAGTTGGTCTTAAAATTTTCAATTTAAAAATTGATTTTTGCTTTTAGTGGTACACGATCGATGAAAGCAAAATACGAGAGGATATCCTGAGGCTGTGGGTGCCACTGGGATCAGGACCACGACATGACCAGCCGGACGAGACAGCCGAGGGGTTTCTGATCACATCCACCGAGAGGTCAGACTCACTGCCCCTCCAGGCCTGGCACTCGTTGGCTAGATCTGCACTCTCCTGGTTCATCAGCAGAACTTCGATAAATGGGTAATTACTCCAACAATCCATTAATTTCACAACAATTAATATGATTAATTACCGTGTTTAACAAATTATAAAAATTTCACTTGCATTCTCGTGGCTGTCCTCTTGACATTTTGACTTCACCTTCACTCTTGGTGAATAGCATACCCAGAGATATCATCCGCATCAGGAATCTAAGGTCGTTTGCGAGGTGATGAAAGGGGGCTTTACCCTTTCGCCGTTTAATTAATAACCAAGGGGGGAAGATAGCATCTCCGCCTATCTCCCTGTCCCGCTCATCCTCGACAACCTGGTGGCAAAGAGAAGGCAACGTGTGCCTGATGGTGTATGAGGCATCACACGGCCCAGAGGATAACGTCTGGCCCAAACTCAGAAGGTGGGCATGGGTTATTGATGGCCAGCTTTGTGTGCCCCACCTATCACCCTTCATTTTTTTTTTCTACTACCGAGTCCCTCCTTTCGCCCTCTGTCTCCCCAAAACCGTTTATTAAAATCCAACTTGGGTGATTAACCTGCATTGCATAACTCACTCGGCTACTGAACTTACCCTCGGGCCAAAGGGTTTGTAACTTTGGAAATCACCATTCCACTTGCCGATTAAATCGCTTGGAAATCATGGAAATCGCGCAATTTCCAATTGCACTGGCGCCTAGAATTGCATGGAAAAAGCATCATTATTCCCATGACAGTTATGTCGATTTGGATTTGCAAACGAAATTCTTGAATTCAAGGAAATTCATGAATTTTCAATTAAACTGATTCAATTTTCAACGTTCTTATAATGTTTCATGATTGTAAAAAATGAACAATCTCAAAATAATTGATTTTTTTCATCTAAACGACATAAAAATGAATCGAATAAATGATGAATAAAGGATTAAAACTCTGGAAATAATTAAGGAAATAATAACGTCACACAAGGTGACAGTTAAAAAGCCATCGGTGATATTCACGAAACCGAATGTCGAGAGAATCAGTCACAGACGACTTTGATTGAATTTTTAATTACGCATTTTTCCTCGAATAATTTTTCGGTGTTATTAATCACAGACTCAATTATTTGCACTTCACCTCAACCCCAAGGATCTCAGTCACCATAAAGATATGACGTACCCGAGGCAGTGTGTCCCGCTGAGAATATTAATTACGTACCACCACATACGAGCGCAAGAAGGTGATCCCGGTGGCACCCAGAGGCACACACCACTTCGTACCACAAATTAATCATAATTAGTGACTTCATGATTGTCCTCCATCAAAGTGAAGTGCCGGCGAGTCGACTCTGAGCTTTTTTTTTTAAAAAAAAAACCCACCCAAAGAATTGAGCAAGTGAGATATTCGTTGAAAAAGGGAGTCAACAAATGAGAATCACTCGAAGCGTGAATCCGCTCTCCATGAAGTCCTTCCACATCTTCAAATGTCCCTCCAGCCCTCCAGACCTCCAGCACATCTCCCTCCCCGGATTATCACTGAAAAGTCACTGGCAATTTCTCAAGAACTCGTGCGCTTTTTCAATCAATTAAAATTGATTTCACCAAGTGAAAAAGCCAGATGGAGGTGTAAAAAATGAGTATAGAGAGCACGTATCATTACTTCAACAGCTATTACATTTGATGTTTCGTCCTTCGACTTGTCCCTAAGCCGGAGAATCTCGAAGGTCGTTTGAGGGTGTAAAATGGCTGAGTTTGCGGATCAAGTGTAGAGCGATGACGAGTTATATCTCCCCCCTCCTCGATTACTTGGTGGACAGACGGAACCCGGTAGCAAGTTTTTGCTGTTGTGTTGACGAGCTACTGGACAACCAGGAGTAAAGGACTGAGGGAATGAAGAACATCAAATACGAGAGGAAAGGGGCTGTTTAGTTCCGCGCGCCACCTGTTACCTCCCTGATATCTCTGAAATGTCGGCCCCAGCTATTGCCAGAAAAGGGTTATTCGGTGCTTCTCGATTGGTTTCTTCTGAAAGCACCTGGAATGCCTCCAGTGTATCACAAGAAAACTGATAGAATTTCAACTGTCAGACGGATTTAGTACCTTTTCACCTGGAAATGGAGAAATCACGAGAGCTATTGATTCAGCCACGTTCAATTAACATAATATAAACCGGACATGAATTGTTCTCAATTTGATTCATCATCAATTTGCGAGAGGAACAACAGGAGTCCGGAGTGTATCGTTCAATCATTTTGTCTCGAGCATTGTGACTAGGCAATTCGTGTGGTGGGGCAATGTGTCGCTGAAATGCCGGCGGTAAATATGATTTTAATGAGTAATACCCCTCCCCCTCTGTACACCTCCTCACCCCCGTGGGATTCATACCGAGCAACACCACCACAAAGCCAGTAGTCACATTACTGCAATCTCTTTCTACTCCCTCATCTTCTCTCCCTCTCTCAGCACATTTTCCACCCTCTTCTCCCCCCCCCCCCTCCCGCCACATTTGTATACAGTGTATACTATACCTTTCGTCCATGCAGTCGGGTAATTGCCAACCGCCTGGAATCAGTAATTCCACTGAAAATGTCCCACGTGTTTCCAGGAACATTATTACACTCGCTTGGTAATAAAGTGAGAAAAAAAAACGATGAATAAGAGATATACGAACACGTCGACATTAGCCACTGGCTTATGGAGTCAGGAAGTGTTATTGGTTAATGCTCGTGCGGAGAAAATACTGTATGCCGTGGAGATAGATAACGAAAATGGAAAACAACAAATTGGACGTACAAACGGTTAACTACTCGGACTGAGGATTGGGGACAATTGTTCATTCCAAAATTACAAGGTGACAAACTATAGGTTAACAGGGGAAGAGGACGACGGAAGGGACAACACAGGGGAAAATTGATATTTAGCAAGTGGTGGAACACAGTAGTCAGCGATCGATTTCGTCATCGACTGGGCTCAGAAATATAAATACTTGGTGTGTTTTTCAAAAGCATTTTGAGCTTAGATATAAATTGAGCATGGTCACTATTTGTTCAGAACCGATTTTTTTAATATGAATAATTTCATTCGATTTTACATAATGGCATGAACAGAAGATTTTTAATGCTTTTTTGGGTCACGATAAAAAAATTTCTTCAAACGTGTCTTAAACACAGAGGAGATGTTTTTTTCATAATCGATTGAAACAAGAAGGATCAATACCGATATTTGTATTTCTGGAATAACTAATTTCCTCATTGCTCCATAAATGATCAAAGAATGGCAGCTCTAATTCCCAGGCTGAAAGGACTGAATAAAATTGAAAAGCCCAGTTTAATCAGCCATTCAGCTTGGCATCGCCAAGGGCTGGACATATCCTCGACTCCAGTATCGAGATATCGGTAGCCATTATTCCTACCGTCAGAATCCCTCTGAATACCGATGTCCCACACCTACTCTGCATGAAACTCAACTCCACCCACACACAGCTGAATCCCTCAGCCATCACTCACAATTCCCCAGAAGAAGTGCGGTAAAAGCGAAGAACTCGTATATGTCCTTATCTCAAAGACCAACCCCTCCCCGTCTCAAACTCCTCTTCCACCCCCCGTTCCCTCTTTTTTTTTTTACCTCCAAGCCATACCTCGACCTCGTTTCTCCGTCTCGACGTCCGATTGGCCAGGCATCCACCCCCATTAAGATCGTTGGTCAGTAATTATCATTAGCGCGGTTGCGCACCAGCCCCTTCTCTCCCTGAAAACAAACTCGGTGTCCTTTACCCTGGGATTGGCAACCCTCTCCCGTAATTAAGTTGTGTCCACGCGCAAGCGCAACATCTCACACCGATAGTTCTTCCGTGTTTCTACCCAGGGGCTAGTCAGAGAAAACACTGTACAGATATACCAAACCAATGGGCCTCCCTTTCTCCCCATTTTCTCTTGATAAGGACAGAAAATCCACCCCCCCCCCCCCCCCGTGTCACCAACCTGTCTCACTCCCTGTGGCCAGTAATTATAAGGGGCGTTACCCCAGTGAATGTCTCACTGAAAGTCGTCGAGTTTGCGCTGTTTTAATTACTCATTAACCCGTTGGGGTGTTTTTGCCCGCCCACGAGGCACCAGGCCCCTCCAATCGTCGGTCTTCTCATTATTATATCACGCAGGGGGGTAAGCCCTGTTCATTGGTGGAAATTCTGTCTCATCAGCCACTCAAGCCCCCCTCCCCCCCACTGCACAATCCCCCCCGTTTACCTCTGGGGACTGCCATTTTAATTTGATTGAATTTCACCTGGATGGAAATTCTGTGTCATTTGAACTTCTTGTATTTATTTTTTTTTTACTCCTTACCCTTCCACGTCTCTTCCCAGCCCCTTCCTCTGCCTCCTCACAACCTGAAAATAAATGGTTCTGGGGTAGCGGGGGCCAGGGGGCGACTGTGTGACGAGCAGAACGAAATGCCAATGCGTCGATACTTGGAATAGAATTCTAGTGAACGAGGGAAAGGGGTGATGCATGTATGTAGCTTCTCGCGTAGGGGTGGCTGGGGGGTGAAGGGGTGAGATGGAGAAATCCTGGTGTAACCATACAGAGATGCGCATGTGTATCGATAAAAGGCGAGGCCAAGGCGACGAGAGACGCAAAGGAATGCCGTTTTGTCGTTTTTTTTTTGTATATATATATATTTTTTTTTTAGTTTTGTAGGACGAGAGGGCGGCCCGATGTCTACGAAAATCCTGTCAATACGCGCTTGTCAGAGCGGATGTACCTTAAAAATGGAATTGCATGTATTGTGGGAGACAATATAGAGCCGACGTTTGGACAATCAGTCTAGATTTTTTTTTCTCTCTGTTCTTCATTTGGAGCTCCTGATGTTTGTGATTGCCGAGAGTATGCGGGAGGAGTATTCGTAAATTTTGGAAATGTCGCATTGAGGGAAATACTGGGGTGGGAGTCAAAAAAGAGAAGCATACACACCGGATATGAGAGCTCTGTGTAAGCGCTCGCATTGCGGTTGAATTCTAGCATCGTTTACTCCACACGTGGGGTTGAGAGGAAATTGTCGGGCAAACTTGTCTGACTCTGCATGAGAATTTTATTCAGTGAAATCTGAAAAATTTCTGGAGTGGAAATAAAAAAAAACACACGATATTCCTGTGGCATGTAAAATTCGCGTGAGGGTTAACTCGAAGCAAAATAATTATTTAATTATTGAAGTTTTAAACTCTGAGGGACAAAAAATCCACAAAAAATCCCATCGTTATTCCAATCTGAAAGACTCACGCGTAATCCCACCCTCGAGATCCCATTATCGCCGAGGTCCTCGTGAAAGAATAAGGAGAGAGTGAGCGTAAGAAGGAGGGAAATAAAAAAATGAGGGGGCAAAAAAAAGACGCGATTTTACCTAGAGCACACGGGAGGAAGGAGAATCTTTAATACTCGCATTCTCCAGGATTCCATCATCCCCCACCCGGGGTCTCTCCCCAGGCAATCTCCCCAGTGCCATCACCCCTCGCCCTTCATCCCCAATAAGTGATACGATGTGTGATCACGTTTGCTGGCTGTCCACATACCGACATGGAGTGCCCTCCACTCACTCCAAGACAAACTGTTCAAAATGAGGAGAGACGGGGAAAGGCCAAGGAAAAGAGGGCGGATACGTAAGTGAGACAAAAAGAATGTGAAAAAAGTATAGCAGTCGTCTTTTAGTAAGGGGACCGTGGCCTGGAGAAATTAGGAGAGGGCGGGAGGGCGGTCAGGGGGTGGTGGGAGGAAGATGGAATCGTAGACTGGTATAACGATCCCGTTTAAACTCCCCTACTGGGTTTTTCTTAACCCTCTGTCATCCCCACTCTGTCGGTTGATCCTCTGGCCAGTGAATTTGCAAACTCGGTGTGTATAATTGTCCGAGAGGTACATCCTCGGCATTCCCCTCACCAACTCCCACCATAACACGTCGAAGGAGTGGCTCACCCCACCACAATCAGACCAGTGGTCCATCGGGCACGCCTGTCACAGCATCCAAACTCCTTTCTCCCACTACTATTACCCTCTCCTCTCTTTGCACTCATTGACGTTGCATTGACTCGATTCCCCTACTGATACCAGGGTGGGGGCTAAATCTGAGGAGCTAACGAGACCTAGAGGAAGGGGTCGCTAAATACAACTGGCGAGACCAATGTACCAGTGTACGACGCCTCTCCTTCATCCCTCGACGTAGAGGGATATGTTACCCCTTCTCTGGGTATTTTTCTCCGGAGAGGTGGCTGCTCTCTCATGGCATCATTCTACTTTTTAGGGGTACATTGAGCACCGGGGTGAGAACAATTACTCAGGTTTATAAACAGCAATATGCACTGGGGTAAAGTTCTCCATGAAATCTTCAGCAAAAAAAATTCCTTTTTTTTTCACACCTGCATTTATGCGTGTTATTGGATTGCTTTTTTTCAAAAAAGAAATCCGCGGAATTTATTACAGATAAGTCGAAAAAAAGGGAAGTGCAAGGCGGTATTGTGCTACATTAATGAATTAATTAACTAATTAAAAAAATGATGACAGAGTATTGTTGTAAATACTGTCGCAGTCGAAGTAATTTCTTTATTCAACTCGTCGAGGTGAAAAAAGGACGAAGGGGAGATGTTGTGTAATAGGTGAAACAAAAGGACGAGAAGATTCTTGTGAAAATGAAAAGGGACAGTACGTCACGGCGGAGTGACGATGCTGGAGTATAGATAGGGTGACTAGACGCATTCCTTAGGCATTGGCCTCGATCAGATCCTGTGTCACTCGGTTCATTAAGCTGGAGTAACAGCATGCCCAGGTGTTCACCAGAGGGCAATAACTCGGCCCTCCATATCCCCTCTAGTCATCCTCTTCCTTTACCTATTTATTTTTTCATTCCCATTCCTTCTGTATATAAACTATAGTGGCGCTCGATGCACTTGACAGCGCACGGGGCCAAATCAACTGGAACATTAGCCATAACCAAATAATTTTCATTAAAATTCACAACCAAAATTAACAGCACCATACAATACACTCGAGCTATCCACATTCATTGCTTCAATTCACTAACACTTCGGCGAGACCTCTTAAAAAATCCCAGTGATATTTTCACTTAAATTCCATTATTACATATTATTACATCCATCTTTGAATTTGAGATTTCCCGGAATTTTACGCGATTCCGCAGTGAATATTTATTTGCATCTCGAAACTCATGGATATCTATGAAAATAACACAACTCGAAATATTATAACTGAAAGAAATATTGTTTCAAAATGTTACAGCTAAGAATAATGTATTTACATTATAATATTGGGGCTCGTTAGTAAAAATCCCAATTCACTAGTAGAAAACCACAAGCGAATCCGAAAGGGAGACATAGCAGTCACTAAAAAAAATGCCGAATCCGCAAGAAAAGCCACACGTGTTTTGCACTCTGAAAACCGCTGATTCAATTTCCTCTGCATCTTCACGCGCCAAAAAAAAATAAATCCGCGGGCACAAAATCGAATGCCCCACGTTATTTGCAAACAATAGCCAACCGCGAATAAACCCCGAGGACCTGGTTTGAATTCTTTAGATGTCCACCAGCGATACGCATCCCATTAACATATTATTGCTATTATTAGGTAAACGATTCCCCGTCGATTTTCACCCGATTTCTCCCTCTCGGCTCTTTAACACTAAAAACTGAATAAAGATCCTGGTGATTTAGCCCACCACCTTGAGTTTGAGTTTACGAGTGGGCCTGTAAAAAAGGGAGACGTGAGGTCTTGCCGAGTTTCGGCTGAAGTCGAGAGGAGGGAGAGGTATCGAATCGGAGGGAGATTATACGCCGCCAAAAATACGAACTGAGGGAACTGTGGGTGCGGATGAGGGAATCTGCGTATGATCTTTACTCCCTGTATACAAGCATTTGGAAATTCTTGACATACAAAAAAAAAATCTCGAATTTATCAATCCGTGGATGGATTCATTAAACGACGAATTATCCTATTATTTTCCAATAAAGTGCGAACACGGAGTGAAATATTTAGTAAAAATTACGGAACTTTCAGTTCACTTACCGATGAAGGAGTTGATTCGAAAAATTTAAGTGACGGTATCGTTATTTTTCACCGATAATTCAGATAAAAATTACGGAACACCGCGGAAAAATTCCGTGACTTCAGTTAAAAATTACGTGACAGTTCCGTAAAATTTCCGACAACCACATTTCGCTCCAGAATTACGAAAAATACACGTAATTTTTATTAAATATTTCTCTCAGTGAAAACAACAAAAAAAAACTTCCCAAAAAAAATTCAAGGTTTAATGAAAAGTTCTCAAATGTACATTGAATTTTTTATTGCCGCCGAAAGAATGGCACGTGCAATGAGAGATCCTTGCGCGAATCAAAATTCCAGAATGCTGGAAAAAAAAAGGGGAAATAACGCGATAACTATCGATTTGCCACTGCGCGGTTTTGGCATTCGATAGGATCCTGTTACGCGTGAAAGACGCTTCGTTATGCGATACTCACGTATAATGATGGTACCGAGTAAAAATGGTATAATATCGAGGGAAAAAAAAAGGGGGGGAAAACCCAGCGGAGGAAAGTTTGAGTGTTGCTGGAGGGAAATGCGGTGGCAGTGGAACGTGAGTGTAATCGTCAGACAGCACGCCGCCCTTCTGACATGCAGACTCAGCCTCGTACGTGTTCTGATTCTCAAGAAAAAAAAAAAAAGAATGGCATCATCATCGGGGAAAAGAGTGTCTCTGTGAATAGATAAGAGCGGCAAATTAGCCTGGGCATCCCATTAAAACTCGAGATATTTCATTTACTTGTTCCTTTGATCTTGGGGCTTTTTTTTTCGCGAGGGGGATTTTTCAAACCACTCTGCCATCTGCATTACTCGATGAAAAGTTTATAAACGGCTGATGGCTATTCCCTTGGAGAATTATTTATTCATTCATGATCAATTGTTTATTTATTTATTATTCATTCGAGTTTTCGGAATTTTTACATTTTTCGGGGTTCCGATTTTTACCAACTCCTATTCAATTAGATTTAGCATTTTAAATGAAAATCTTTCATTTTTGAAACTAACGACGTCTTTATGAAAAATAGGTAGAAAGACTGATGAATTACTCCAGAATTTCTTGGAAAAGCAGACAGATCTCGGAAATTTCACGTGAAAAATCGAAATATTCCTGCAGAACACGGTCGCGAGAGCCGGTTCATTATCCACAAGAAATCCGAGTGTTCGTTGGAGGTATAATACGTGAAAGATCCCGAGCACCGAGATAGTGACTCCTTGAAGGGCCAGACCGCGTGCCGCCAGGCCGCCTCGCCAAATTAAAGGCTGCTTGCTCTTGCCCTCGTATACACTTTAAAAATGGTATATCGCTCGGTAAAAAAAAATCCAAATGAATGTTTGCCACATGCACACAATGGGAAGAGAGCACCAGGAGAAAGAGAGAAAGAGTGGAAGCGGTGAATTAATTGTCGCTCGCACGCCGCCGCCAGGTACTACCGCGATCCTCGAGTCTGATTTGTGGCCCGCACGTGTGTCCTCCTGTGCCCCTCTCCCTCCTTTTAATCCTAAAAAAAAAAAAAATCAGTCACTAAAAATCGAAGCGCAAATGTTAAATAAAACAAATGGAAATGGAGCTAAAAGCTACCTTTAAACAATGCCCTCCTTCCCCTTATTTCCCCCACCTGATCCTCTTGTATCGCGATTCAATTCCCCTTTTTGTTTTTTTTTTGTTTTTGTTTATTATTCAATGTGTGCAGACCTCTCGAAGGGGGTGAGGGTGAC
>NW_011887747.1:586541-689560 GCF_000806365.1 Fopius arisanus | reverse complement strand
GGGGGGCAACGGGGTGGCAAGGGTGGGCAATGGGGAGGTGCTCGTTAATTGATGGCACTGAGGTAAACGAAACACCCGAGAAGGAGAAAGAGAACTGCCAAATCTCCCTCTTACCCACACCAACTCTCTGTCCCCTCCAAAAAGGGAAGAGCCCTTTGGGCCTTATTTATATCAAAGGACTAAACTGAATTCACGATCAAAATACCCGCGTTCCACGGCATTGATGGATCACCTGGGCACCAAGTTACTTCTCTGTCCTATACCTGGCTATCCAACTGGTATTTTCAAATGAACCGCCTTTTTCCATTGGGAACACCCCTGCCTAAAACCCCTCCCCCGCTCCTTTACCCCCTTTTTGTAAATCCAAATGCGAGAGAGGCTTAAATTGAAGCGAATCCCGAACGGACTCGGCAATCTTCAAATGAGAAAAAGCGTTTTGTATGTGAATTTGTTTTTATAGGTATGAGTGCTCCGAGCATTAAAGTTTCATCTCAAATGCTACAGTTTGATGTTATTTATGTCGATCAGTGATTTTTAACCGCAGCATTTATATCTATTGGAGGGATTTCGAGGATTTTACGCTTTAATTATAAATTTCTGGAGTTTAATATTATTTAGAACTGGAATCTTCTCCTGGTAATGGAATTGTTGGGGACTTTGATTTTCAGTGTATCGAACAAATGATCATTCTAAAAATTATTAACTTAGGTAATTGAATTTTGGATTTTTTCAATTTGATCCGCCTCTTGCCAACGAGTTGGTTTTGAATTCTCACTGAGGATTTCAGAGTAGTTTTTTCATGATTTATTTATAAACCATCAGATGTGCTAGCAGAGAATTCATTTCAGGCAAATGTATACATATTTTTGACTTAAGAAACGAATATATATGTGATTGTTTAAATTAAATTTTCTGTTGGCGAATAATTTGCTAATTTCAGGCTCATAAAATGCAGATGACCCATGATTAAAGTGAATTCCATTTGTGCAGATTACTGGGACGTGGTTCAATGCACGTATTCTCATCGGAGCAGTTTCAACGTCTGATGTCTGCCAGTGGTTTCTCAGGCCCCTGGCACTCGCTGGTTGATCTAGGTGCAGGGGATGGTGCGACAACTGCACACGTTGCACAATTATTTGGCCGAGTCTACGCCACAGACATATCCGCCCCAATGAGGTGGGCCCTCGCCAAAAGAAAATTTACGTGAGTCTCCGTAGCTATTAAATCTCAAAGTGATTTATACATTGTAAAGCCCGTGCTTTAGCCCTCCAAAGTCTCTTACCTGAGCAACTCCAGATGTACTAATTGGTCGTTACCGATAGAAATCAATTGTACGAAGCAATTTAATTGCCCTCACACGCTCTCTGAAGTCGATAAGTTCGAAGATGGTACTTATTTGCCAGTGAAGACGCTTAAACGTTGAAACGATGAAACTTTACAACATTAGAATTGATTGGAGTAGAACTTTACGATGGCTTTTATACGAAACTTCATCCTGGGTTTAGCCCTCTGGGGCTGGTTAATATGAACGCCCACGGGCTCCCCAGGCTAGTGATTCACCAAAACTCTGAATTTTCTTCAATCGAATTTTCAATAAAATACTGTCAACTCCACCGAACAATCGTAACTTCTACAGGACTACTTCGTAGGATCGTCAATTTATTGTTCACGTGGACTGCAGTTGTGAAGCTATAAAATTGTTCATCGAAGTGTAACAGTGGCGATGAGCGAACGATAAAAAACTCACAATTTTTATATGTATATTTGCATCTGC
This sequence comes from Fopius arisanus, assembly GCF_000806365.1. Classification (NCBI taxonomy): domain Eukaryota; kingdom Metazoa; phylum Arthropoda; class Insecta; order Hymenoptera; family Braconidae; genus Fopius; species Fopius arisanus. The sequence goes on along the minus strand of NW_011887747.1, from coordinate 687,786 downwards.
AAGGCCTTTTTACCATGATTTTAAAAAAATGGTTCTTTCGTCTCTTCAGGGTGCTTGATGTCGATAAGTGGGACAGGGTAGCTCCCTTCAATGTTATTCTGTGTTTGAATCTTCTGGATCGGTGCGATCGTCCCAGCACTCTGCTGAGACAGCTCAGGGCAGCCCTCGCCCCAGGCGGTAGACTTGTGATAGCTCTGGTGCTTCCGTTCAGTCCCTATGTGGAAGTTGGTGAGCGTGGTGATCACAAACCATCCGAGTATCTGCCAATCAAGGGCACTGGCCTCGAAGGACAAATAGCTGGCCTAGTTGACCGGGTTTTTGGTCCAGTTGGCCTAAAGTGTTTAGCTTGGAGCAAATTGCCGTATTTGTGCGAGGGCGATCTTGGACAGGCCTATTATTTCCTAGATGATGTTATCTTTGTCTTGGAAAGCCACGAGGTGAGCTCTTTAATTGATTTTTTATTCGAATTTTCCATTTAAAAATTTGAAGAGTTCCGATCAATCGGCAATTTCAACGAATTTCAATTTAATTGAAAAATTGAATTCACTCTCATTGGAAAAGTATATTATTATTGTTGTCAGAAGAAAAAAACTGATGAGAATTTTTTCTTGCAGGAAGAGCCTTGTAGGAATGGCCTGCGAAGAGATCCGGACATGCAGACTCAAAGATATTGAGTGAAACGAAATGAAATGAAAGAACAGGCAAGTCACACTTGTAAAAACATTTTTAATAATCAATACGACGAATTAATTGTGCAGGAATACAGGAAGATTAATACTGGCAAGCGACGTCAAACGTTTTAGCAGTGCGGACACGTCAGTAGCATTTTTTTGTGTATAATAATTATTAATAATTCGTTCTTAAGGACTGATTCAATACTTCATCAGGCTATCAAAGACTCAACGATCGTTACTTCAATGTTAATTTATTGTTGTTGATGATATGCTTGATCAGGAGTTATCCGCAATTGTCTTCTTTGGTTCAATATCTTTAGACAACAACCCAACGTTTTCTTTGATAGCGAGACCCAAAAACGACGGTTTGCTTTTATTCGATACATGAATTTAATCTTTCGAGTTCCATCAACATTCACGGCTTTTTTTGGCTTTTCTCATTTTCTCGATACACAGTACTGGTGTAAACATCAACAGATAATTATAGGATACAGTCGAAGCGTGGATTGATATCACGATTCGATCGTAAATATTGCAGCAGCTCAAATGATAACAACTCGGTAGTAAACACTAAAGGATAACATCTCAATCTGTCCGTTAGACGAGTTTTCCATAAATATCTCTGAGTCCCACAGATATTTCTGGGGAACCTATCAGCTTAATTGGCTCCATTACCCTTTACCTCTTCGCTACTGAATTTTCCTCTCGTATAAAAAAAAAAATAGCAATTTTGCAAAGTAAAAGGAACGGATATTTGTATAATCTTTACCCAAAAATCCTCAACAAACTCACGTACTCTCAATTTTCGTGAAAACTTTTGAAAAATTTTATTAGCCGAAACATTCATTCCTCAAGACCTACGATTCTCAGAATCTGATTCATAAATAATTTTCCCCCCAGAAGCTGCCATTGTATCATCGATTGATAATCGCTATGATACCAATTAAAAATAATGGATTTACAAGACAATGGAAGAATAGTTCATTGATTAACTACTTAACTTCTTCATTGGCAACAGTTGATTTGGACCTGCCCGTGGAGCTTAGATTATTGAAAAAATTTGAGTAATTTTAAAAATTTCAAACATGGAACGTATAAATAAAACTTCAATATTTCATAACAAAAGATATATCTAGACTTATCCGCTAATTAAATAAATAATATAAAAGATTTTTTCGCATCATTACGTGTGATCAGGTGGGGTCCCGTCCCGGGGTGATACAGCCATTACTCCTAATAATTATTGACTTTTTTCATTATAATAATTTGTCATTTCCAAAAACACCAGTCAACCCCAGGTGAATTTCATCTCTAAAAATATATATTACAAATACTGTAAAAGTTTGTTTTTTTTTCAGTACATTGCCAGTAGTAAGGCAAGCAAGACCCCCTGATTGCACCAATAAGCACCACTGGCAGGAGTTTTTTTTTTTTTTTTCATAAAAAAATGATAACAAAACGAACGAAATACTAATATCAATATTTAGTAAATCACGAGTCGATTCAAAATCTAGATAGAATTTGTTTTTCATCTCTTTTTACTACCCACTTTTATCACAGTCCACGCATGACTCATTTTTAACGCCCACAATCACCGAAATGTCCTAAACGCCATTACTCTTGAGCAAAACAGTCTGGTCCTTATAAAAATGTTTTCCCATTTGTTCCTCAACTCAATTCACTTAAATGACTCCAATGTGACTAGAGAATCAATATAAAATTTTTGGAGAGTGCTCAGTCCATCTTTCGAGGCTCGCACAGGTCTTCCAAGCCGCTGGCTTTTCTGTAAAACAATTCAATCGAATTTATCTCATTCGAGTTCAGTTTTATTGGCTTTCGAGTGCTATTTAAAGTGTTTTTTTTTCTTCTGATGGTGTCAAGTTTTCTATTTAATTGTCCATTTTTTCAAAATTATCTTGAAGTCTTTTCGAAGAAAATTCAAATCTTTATACAATTTTCACAAAAATTTAGTGAGCAAATAACATTCGAAAGATAATGCAGCTAGATTTAAAAATAATTTAATTGTTAAGAAACTCACAAACTAGGTGGAAGATATGTAGGCCCAGAATGATCTAATCTGTGTTTATCCTCATTTTTCCAGCTGGAAACGGGAATATGTGGAGGTGGAAGAAAGCTCCTCAACGACTGCACTAACTGAATTGTGTCGACCAATGCTAGATGGAGAACAAAGGCATTTTCAACCGAACTTAATTAAAAAAAATGTATCTACGGGTACGGTTAGCACTGAACCATTGTCGTCCAAGGTCAAGCCAAGTTAATTACTTAAATTTTTATATTTCTCGTCAGAGAGAAAACGTTATCTACTCATTTAACGAGGTGACTATCAATTTATGAATTAATCCCTTACGTTCGAGAATAATTTCATTAACAGACTGATTTTTCGTGAGATATATGTATCCAACAGTTTTTGTGTCGAATGTTAAACCAAAATCGTGTATTCACGAATATGTTTCTGTACTATTGAGTCACGTTGACCTGTTTATAATATCTGAATAAATATATCAGTGGAAATTAACAGAAGTAACTAGTTTGTAATTACTTTTTTGCAATGCCTCCGACTGTTTTCCATAGGGCTTGCACATGGCAGGACGTACACAAGCCTTCATTCTCGCCATGTTTTTCATTACTTCAGCGAAAGCTCGAACGATTTTTCCCCCACCACCTGAAGCCAAGTGAAAGTGTAAGTTAATGTGGTAATTTGAATTTCTCAATTTTGGAGAACCTGTAGTTTCCTAATTAAAAAATTGAGCCGATTTTCACTGAATTGGTAAATAAAAGACGGGGTTTTAAAAATTATTCTCGAATAAAAAATGTCAATATATATGTGAATGAAATAATTGTTACTGTCTGTATTGGTGGCTGCTGAACGCGCTCCTTTCTCCTCGATTGTCCATGCGCCATTGTGCAACGCAAGAAGATCTTTATTGGCATTCGTGAGCCCCTGGAGATTTCCAAGTCCAAGTCCGCTGAGCCCCTCCAGATTATCCAAATTAGACCTCAAAAAATCCGTCAATTTGTGATCAGGCAATTGAGTGTTGATCATGGACTCGTAGTGCTGCTTTCCAACCTTCTTCTCCTGGCAGGAGGCTCGATGTGGAATATTGAGTGAGGGACGACTGGGAGGACGTTGAAGACTCATTTGATTCCCAACACTTCGAATTTCCGGGAGCTCTGAGCCCGTCATGTGGCTGGCATTGGCGTTAGCCAACCCTTGGAAGTCAGTGTTGTGGGGAAAGCGCAGCATTGACGCCACAGCCTCATTGTCCTGGATATAGGTCGGCGCCATGTGGCTCATCTTCTGTGTGAGCTCCAGTTGACTCTTGTAGTAACGACAGGCAGGATTGGGACAGTTCTGCACCACTTCGATAATAAACTCCTTCTCCATTCCAAAACATTCACGACCGATTGTGTAGGATTCCATGACAGCTCGAACTGTACTCTCGAGGCCCAGATGATGGCCATGGGGACCATTCATGTGCTTCAGCATTACCGCATTAGCAAAGTGTTCGTACGGGAGAATTATCTTACCATTTTCACGAAGGACTAGCCTCCCTTGAGCGTCCAGAGCAACTCTCGATGCCATCATTTGGAGATAAGCAGCACTGGGCAACATTGAGGCCTCCTTTAGCTCGGTAAAGCACTGGAGAAGTTCAATGCTGGGATTCCATCCCTTATTCTGCAGATAGAGCCGGAGAAGAGAATACATAGTCTCAGTGACATATCCAGCTCCACTGGCCGAGCCGGCGTATCCAGATCCGCCTCCTGGTGGACCCATCTCCGTCTGCATTCCTTTAGCAACAATGTTTTTCATAGTTTCTGCCAGGTCCATCCTGAAAAATCCATTAACACATAAATCACGTCAGGAATATTCAAAATTAACAGCTGAGTTTAAGTGCTTTTCCACGATAAACTCAGGTGATAAAAGTGACAAGCTTTCAGCAAGATTGGACGCTCTGATAATCACCATGTTGCATATGCGCCGCATCAACGAATTAGAGTATAAATTCTTCACAAATTATAACACATTCCCGTCGTATTTTTCACATAACAGTTCCATCGAATTCCCCACCGCCAATATTTACGAAAAGCAGCAGATAATTCCGGACAGGTTCACCATTTGATAATGCCCTTCATCCATTGTTGTTATCGGAACCCCGGATTTGTATACGCAATAAAAAAAAAACACTGAGCCACCGCCCCCTTCAAAAATGAATTGCAAAGAGAGAGAGACGAATGCAAATATATCTACTCACCTCGTTCCCCTCCCACTGATCATTGCCAATAACTCCGGGGATTGTGAAAAAACAATCCCCTCCCCAAGGAAGTCCCCGGCGGCCCTTTTAAATCGCCGAAATCCCAGAGTCGCACCTCAAACGGACGTATGTTTCTCCCATTTTGCAAATAGTAGAAATCGTGATAATTATTTGGGTATTGAATGATTCCCGCAATTGCCGAAAGAGGCGCATGTACATACCCAACGTACTTTATTTTTGCCATACCCCTCATTCCACGGGATTTTGGAATCCTGGGAGCCGGGGCCAGGGGGTGTCGTCTCCCGCTGTTTTCAAGTCTCACAAATTTAGTTGTGTATACTTTTACATAGGCATCGCCACAAGTCATGGAGGCTGAGTCTAGAGTATAACGTTAAGTGGCCATGTAACATTACCATAGGAGTCAAATTTTCAATCCAATTATAATAAAAAATAAAATAATAAAAAAATAAAAAATAATTGGATTGAAAATTTTTACTTCTCTGGTAATGTTAAATGGCCACTGAATCTCTCTGAGGGATAAATAAAAACATCGACGAAAGTCACCACGCCGAGAGAAACCGAGTGATTTTCAAGGGCCAAGCGAAGGTGGATTTGTTGACTCTCTCTTGCGCTCTCACGTGCTCTCAACAAACACATGATCTCGAGAAACCCCCCATTCCGGCATTTGTTCACAATCTGCTATGCAAGGTATTCAACCGACCAACCCACCAACCACATCAACCAATCAACCAACCAACCAGATCAGCCAATCAACCAACCAACTTTTTGCGCTCTTTTTTGTGAACCCTGTGGTTTTCATCGAATTTCTGAAAAATTATTTGTCCTAACCATCTAAATCCAACGGCATCGGATTCATGAAACCGTATCCGATTTTTCTCAGTTGTGAATAACCAATGAATTAACCAACCAGATCAACGAATCAACCAACCAACCAGCTCAACTAACCAACCAACCAACCAACCAAACAACCAATCAACCAACCAACCAACCACTCAACCAATCAACCAACCAACCAACCAGATCAACCAATCAATCAACCAGATCATCCAACCAACCAATCAATCAACCAACCAACCAATCAACCAACCAACCAACCAACCAATCAACCAACCAACCAATCAACCAACCAACCAGATCAACCAACGCACCAACCAGCCAAGTCAGCCAACTAACCAGATCAACCAATCAATCAACCAGATCATCCAACCAACCAATCAATCAACCAATCAACCAGATCAACCAACCAACCAACCAACCAACCAACCAACCAACCAACCAACCAACCAACCAACCAACCAACCAGATCAACCAACCAACCAACCACATCAACCAACCAACCAACCAGATCAACCTACACCGTTATCGACACTTTTGTCCTCGTGACCTGCCTTATTCACGGGTACAGCTGCTGATTTAGTACCGTAGCCACCGCTACGAGAGTTTTCGATTGAACCGTTGCCGTTGACGTTACCCTGATCTCTGACGACATTCCGTGGTTAGGTCGCGGTAGATGCGCCATCTCCCGTCCTTCACGATCATTAAACAATTAAGAACGACTCCGTATTTCGCGGCTTCTTCGAAAGCCAAAACATTCAATCAAAAACAAAACACGATTGTCCTCCAACGCATCAACACACTCTCAAATCTCGGAAATTCTAACCTGAGGCCCTGGGGAATTTGGCGAATTTCGTCATTCCGACGCGGCAACACAAATTATCCGGCAACTGTGGAGTTTTTCCACCCCAGGATTATTTGGCGAAAAACAAGGAACCTACGGCGAGAGAGGTAAGATTGTGTTTACAAACGCCGAATGTCCTCCTTGACCTTGGACTTACCCAACATTACTGTATTGACAGACGAAAATGGATCCTTCAAGGCTAAACTTCAGATGTATCGTCTGTGACATGGACACCGCTAGCCTTTGTGAATTACACAAGCACCAATCGTCAACTCATACATCGGAGGAATTATCCCTCTCTATCTTGACACTCCAAAGTTTTCTCTACCACAAGCACTACTTCCAGTCACTGGATGCAAAACCACCAGTTGACGCCTGTTATTTCTACCCCTTCTGTACGAAATTATTGTCTGATAAGGCGACAAATATTGAGAATAATTGCCAGACGTTCACGCCCACCCCCCTGAGGCCAGACGAGGTGGTTGTGAAGATCGAAAAGAATGAGGCAGAATCTACTGGAACGCCTGGAAAAAATCGCAAGAAAATTCCCAAGAAGCAGGTGCCACTGAGACTGCCCCTGATCGCTGCCACTCGTTCCACAATAATTACTGCTCCTCTCAACCCTCTGGTCAAACAGAGTTCTTCCATTGAGGCACATGGTTCTCACGCAAAATTTCTCAGCTCTGCAAATGGTCTGTGTGAGGACCTGATCAGGCTTAAAGGTCCGATTCAATCAAAAATAAAACGCAAACGATTGAATGAGAAAAGACATGGTACTAATCGCCCCAAAAGAGACAACAGACAGCCGATCCGGAAACCGATGAGAAAGCCGGAGATCAATAACGTTGAGAAAAGAATTCAGGATCTTCTGCCGAAGATTTCGGTACCGGAAAACTTAGAAACTGTCAATATCTGGGCATCTAAGAGCGAGGAAAGTATTTCCCTTGATACTGGCGATACTCTGCCGGGAGGTAATTCGTTCGAGAATGTCCAACCGATTAAGCTGCACTCCCCAGTAATGCCCCAGGACATTATGAACTGTGAGAGTGCTCTCATCTTTGATGCTGAAACTGGCAGCTTCCAGTGGAATCCACTGGTTTTTGTCGAGAAGAAAAGTGAGGGAAATGCCAATGGATCTCAGCAGGTGCTTGAGTCCGTTCCATTCAACAATTCACCATATTTTTCAAATTGTTGAGTAATTTCTGGTTGACTATAGCTTTTCTAGGCCATTGTTCCGTATTTATAAGGGTATCGGAGTGCTCAGATTTTTTATAAAGAGTATATAACATGTTATCCGTTTTCTTTTCTACTTTTTCTTTTATTAAAACGTATTCAGAATATGATAGAGAACGTACAAAGGAACGGGCTGTGATTTCATGTAAAATATTAGGACTTCATTTTGATAATAAGAATTTTTGAAGTATTTTCTCATTTTTCTCGCGATGAGATAATTGAACTTAAAGATAATTTCATTTTCTACAAACTATGGCTGTTGATTCTTCAATTGATGGATATCAATTCAATTTTCAATACAGGAAGATAAAAACCTCTCTAAGTGATGGAAATTTAGGGGGATAATTATCATTTAAATGGCTACACTTTCGTATGTCCATAAAATTCAAAGGAATATAATTCCATAAACATATTACATTTAAATTCATGATGCCATAGATTAGAGTAAGGAATTGGTTATTTTCGTAATAAATAAACATTTTTCCAATACTTTTCTTTTGATTTTTATTTAACAATATAACTGAAATACAGATAAACCTTTAAGGTGAGAAGAATCATCATCATTGCTATGCAAAATAATTCTTTGCGACAAAGTAGACTGGATATAAGTGAAAGTACTGTGCACTCCCAACCCACCAATAGATGATAATTACCTAAACTAGTGTATGAATAATATTATCAGTTACCTACACATAGGCAACAGAAATGGGATTCTAGTAGCAATCCATGGAATTCATTCCGTCCTGTTCGTAAACAGTGAGTATGTCCTCAAGAACTGAATCAAAACAAACTGTATAGTTCTTAAGCCATTGTTGTTTCTCCTGGATGTATTTATCGACATCCATGCTAACGACAACATTCAAAAAATTTTCCCTCGTAACTTGAGACAAACTCTGCAGAGTAGTTTTTTTCGTGAGATCAGCGTCTGTATCCATTCTCATGGAACTCTGATAGATTGATGTCAGAAGCTCTGCATCATTTTCATTGACAATTTCATCGATAATATCAGCTAGCTTTTCTGGTGAACTATTTGTCGAGGACCTAGAGGATTGTATTTGCGGTTTTATGTAGGAAGAATCAATTATAGCACTGTCCTTGGGTGCTCGATTATTCTCGATGATTGGGTCATTGAGTTTATACTTGAGTATGTAAATTTGAAGTTTCTTGATGATATCAGCTGCAGACCTTGAAACTTCAAAGTCACTGTCATCCTTCAGGGTAACGAGAAGGACTCCGAGGCACCTCTGCTTGGCCACATCATCCAGCGCCTTGTTCAATCGACGTTTGATCTCGCAGTCATTGAGTTGAACAATCTTCCTATGCTCCTTGGAGAAGGTGACATTTGGGAATGAGCCGTCCAGCATTCCCTGGTCAGTGAAGTGCGACTTTATGAAGTGTTTCCAGAAATTTAGAGCATTTACTTTGACCTCCCAATGAAGATCCAGTACTGCAGCCTCGGCCATTGCAGCACTCATTAAATCAATCGTAGGTTTTGACCATTTTCTGTACACGTACAGTTCTTTTATCAAATCCACAGCCTCTCTCCTCACAATTGCTTCACTCTCGTTCTTGAATAAGTTGATGAATTTATCTGGAAGATCCATTTTCGACAGACTGTCATCCCAGAGTTTGTTTATCCGAATTGTTGTGGAGATGAATTTAACTGCCGATGCCCGGACGTAACTCTCGCCATCCATTAAGGCAACGTCTGTGATGACTGGTAGAAAATCATTCGCAAGTAAGAATTCTTGAAACGCGGGGTATTTAGCTTCAGATATCTCTGCTATTGTGATTAGGACTTCCAAAACACTGTCACGGACTTCCCAGTTGGGATCGTGCAATCTTTTGAATAATGTTTGACCAATTCCACTCATGTGACTGTCGCATTCAACTAATAAGGCTAAATTTGGTGGCATAAAGTTCTGGATAGCGAGCTTGCAAATCTGAAGAGCTTTTACACACAGCTGGAATTTTAATTTTATATTTAGAATAATTAATAATTAAATTGATGACTGATTATTCCAGAGTAATTATATACAAAGTAAACGTGTGTGAATACTCGACATTATGGATAATTCATTGCTGATTAAGACTATATTTTTACTGGACAAATACTGTACTCACACATGGCAGTGTCCCTGTGTGATTCAAGATCTCTTGTGCAAGTGAAAAAAGACATATGGTCTCAACACAGTCCTGCCATTTGAATTGGAACTTTTGGGTGAGAACAGCTAGTCCATGGAGCAATGTGGAGAGCAGCATAGGATTGTCGACAACTGGATCTCCATTGAATAATGAGTTGGGTGGAGGTTTTCTTCTATTTTCATTCGGCAAATCGTGGGAACTGTGAGTATTCGGCATTTCCCAAGCTTCACAGTTATTCTCTTTTGGTATGTAATTTTTCAGAGCATAACACATGCTTTGAAAAGCGATGACTGCCACCCCCTGGACATAACCAATGAAAAAATTCAATATGACCGGTGATTACAATACAGTCCTGTTTCGGTTAAAAAAAGCTATTAGCTTTGCCTTCTCTTCATCGTTGACTATTTAATGAAATGCTGAATTAATTGACATCTGAATTTTACTGGGATCTTACCCTTTCAATAACGTTAATCGTCTCGAGAATCATCTCGATCGATGATTTACATATTTGTTCAACCGGTAAATTCTCCTTCAACATAACATCTCGGACCAAATAAACTAGCCTTTGTACCGGCTGCCATGTAACATCGAATAATTTATCAACAAACATTTTGAAAAACTCGTGCTTCATATTATTGTATCTCATGGTCGTTCCTAGAGGTGTTATCTGAAATGGACGTTAAGAATTGAAACATGATATTAGTCAGAGGAAAGTATCCTTAATGAAATAGAAATCCACTGCGAATACTGACCATCAGGGCCATTGATTGATATTCCAATTGATGTTCAGAGGACGATTTTATCTCCTTGATGTCATTGAGTTTCTTCCAGTACAGCAGTGTCATCTTCTGCAACCCTACAAGCTCGAGTATATATTTTTTCCCTATTAAAAGAGTCTGAATATAGCAATATCGATCACTGAATTTTTTCCACGTTTCACAATCAACCAGCGGCCCATCCATCCTAGCTCCACCCTTGACTATTTGGAAAGACAAAAAGACCCACAACTTAAGGATATGTTTAAGAAACTTTGTGCTTATACACGCCTCAGTGAGTGCTCTCAAGCGATTGTCCAGGTCGACGAGGGCCTCAATTCTGTCTGTTATATCATTCTCCAGGCTCGTAAACATTGTATTCTCGATAATACTAGTTATTAAATCCAACGTCGTACACAGGAGTGCGTTTTGGTCCATGTAAAGTTCTTCCAGAGCTGCATGGACTTGAGAAAATCCCGAATATTTGATCAGTGGATCTGATACTGTTAGAATTACATCTTTGCAAAATTCCTTATTCTGAGATTCCTTATTGAGTATTGTGTAAATAAATCGATGACTCTCTCTTGTCACGTACATTGTGTGGTTTAGTTGTGCAAATTTTACAATGTCTTTCCAGAGACCTAGAATTTAAAAAATTATTTTAGAAAATTACTTTAACAATTTTACATCTACGCAAATTATAAAAATATTATCATTCATTGAATCGCTCTTTAAGAAGACACATTGAATTCTTAAACGATCCACCATCTTCATCAAACCATCGGTTTGTTCCATATCTATTTACTACTAGATATGATAATAAAGCCCTTGGAAGTGCCGTGAAGACAGATTGAAAAAAAAGTTGATTCTCTGGAAAAATTGACACATACTCTTTGTTATGACCCAACGTCTTCCAATATTATGAGAGATAATGTCCGAGAGCATTGACGTATATGCCATTTTAATGGACGCTGAGAGATCATCTTTTTGAAACTGGAAAAGTGCAGACAACTTCTCAAAAACACTCGCACTCTCAAGACAATCAAAATCATTTTCATCTTGTGATATTAGTCCAACAAGTTTGATGGTGAATACAGTTACAGCTTGACAGGGCTTGACGCCTGCATTGTTCCAAACTTCTACTGCTTCAATCACCCATTTTTTCAGCAAAGTCCGACGAATGTTATCTTCTTGCTCGCCTAAAAATACAAGTTATCACATTTATTGCGCTTGAATGCAGGTTATGAAGAAATTTCATGCTGTTGGCGACTTGAGGTTATGAAATCCTAAAACAATAATTCAAACTTACACTTTTGCTGGTTCGCTATGTGTGTTAATAACAAATCTAAATACGTCGTTGATACGACATTGTAATTCGGGAGTAAAAATAGGCTGAGAACTTTCGATAATTTATCGTTATCTGTCTGTGGTGTCATAGTGTTTGTAATGATTTCTAATGATGGGAGAATATTATTACATTGGAGCATCCCCTTTCAAACATATTTTGAATTGCAATTGTAATTTTTTCCTATTATCTGTTGGATAAATCGAATAATCAGGGTTGATTCTAAAGTACTATCGAGATTATCGACGACGTGCACGAGTAATGCAGCCTAACGAAACCACTTAGGAGAATTGCGGATTTAATAGGTATAGAACATTTTACTCTTATTATCAATAGAATTAGAATTGAGAAGAATCATCAGAATAGAATATCACACACACAGCTCATCTTCATCACATATACTGATAAGTTAAAACCACCGGCGATTCAGTTTTATCCCCACTATTTCCAGTTGGTATCTTCTAACACACGGGTGTGAGCTGAATGGCGATCAAAACCGAAGACTATACTTTCATGCTATTACCGCACTTATATTCGCAGCTTCGGTACCCTGAAGACCTGAAGTAACAATATCAGTAGAGTGACTACGAAAAATGGTAAAACTTCGAAAATGCCACTAGATAATGGAATAAAAGTTGTCGGTGGTGGTTTATCAACAGATATGCTACAGTCGGAGTGAAAAGTAAATAAATGCTAATGTCAAATGAACATAAGGAGGTGTTGAATCATAACTACGTACTTGAAACTTCGACGAAGAGAATATTTGTAGAGTGATGAGCGGACCTATCAATATGAATTGGCTGAGTTCGGCCGAAGGAGAGTCCTTGCTGCATCACTTTTACGATCAAACGCTGAAAAAACGACGGTTCTACGGTAATTTTTAATCATTAGTCTCTACTAAATCTCCAGGCTTTTTTGATGTTCAAGTTATGCTTTTTGATTTTCAGGAATTCTAGAGAGACCAGCGTTACCATCATCCATTGAAGAAGTTAATTATAAAATTTTTATGATTGGGAGACCGGGTGTTGGAAAAACGTCGGTGGTCGCTCGATTTCTCGGGATTGCTGGGAGCGAGAATGTAACTTCGGAAATTGGGGGAATTCGAAAGACAACTGTCTATTGGCCTGTAAAAATTTGGGATAAAGTTGTTTTGTTTAAATTAAGTTTTTGGGATACTTCGGAAAGCAGTATAAAGAAATATAATCATGTTCTGCCTGTGAGTAGATCCTTCATAGCAATGATTTAGGAAAGGGAAACATTTTGTTTTTGGTGGAATTAATTAATTAATTTAATGAATACTGTGTATGTTTCAAGGCATGTAAAGACAAAGTGGATGCCATTTGCTCAGTATTTTCCTTTGAAGATTCAGCGAGCTTCACCGACATTCCATACCTCATGAACTCCATGAATGGCATCAAAGAGAAACCTGCAAAAGTAGTAATTGGAACAAGATACAAACCCTGGTCAACATTATCAGTAACTGACATCCAAATCAAAGAATTCGAGAACAAATGGAAGATGAAGGTAATTAAGATCGACGTTAATAAAGCCTCAGCGAGACCGGAGATCTTCGACGTTGCTTATCAGTTGAATTCACTCTGTAAATCATTATGGAATAGAGATCAAGAGTTTATCACTAAGCAAATTATTCAGGTTTGAGGTAAAATGTTTCAGTTCTTATTATCAGATTTTTATATTTTTATACAAACAATAAACGAAAGTGTCTCAATTTTCTTCAACAACATATCATTCAATTATCCAGATTCTTAATTCCATCAGGACGGTGACAATTTGGCAAGTGGATCGATTAAACAGTAAAGACCGACAATTGATGAAATCAAGCCCAAAAGACCGATAGTTCCTGGATTTAATTTAGTGTATCCCAGTGCTGTCATCGGAATGAAGAAGTCACACCCATTTTTTAAAATATCCAAAAAAACGCTCTTATGATTTTTGGAGTAACACAAAATCATTGACAGCAAGTCGTGGATGGATAAATTAATTTTGTAGTTATGATGCAGACTATTCTGATCAATTATTTGCATAATTTCGTACAAATCTCTTACTAAGTTCATAACAATAGTAAATAACCAATATTTATTAGCCACTGTTGTCCACTTCTCCAGATTAATTCGAAATAATCCTGCTCGTCCAATCCATATTATATGGTCAGCTAATAGAAATAATCCATTAGCTATTTTTGAAAATGTCAGTGTAAATCTAATTACTAAATCTGGATTTTTAATTGTCGAGAGAGCCGAATATAGACTATCAAGACTTCTCCCAAAGCGCAGTACTGAAATCATTGCATTTTTTTCTATTATTACTTTATTTCGAGAGCGAATAAATCATTAAAACCTCTTACATTTTCTGAAGGAGCTAAACGTGTACTCTAAGCTCTTCAAAATATCCACAGAATTCCTGGTGGTCTCTCCATTTTGCAGGAGATACCATCCGGCACGACTTCCATACTGAAAAAACCTGGAATATGTATTATCAATATCATTTAATAAGCCTCCATTTGGTGATATCTGATTGACGACGGGATATCGGACTAACCTGGCAATTTTATCTCTACCAGCACTTTGGTTATTCACTTTTATCAATAGATCCATACTCATCACGTTTTTTCAGAGCAATGCAGGATAGGTGCCTGTGCACTTTGTCTTGTGACCTTTGATTCTTTGACAATTTTTCCTTCATGTCAGGAGTACCATTATTGTTTACATTCGATTACATCATTTCTGACGGATATTCAGATATTTCACTGATTGATGATAGGAAAATTTGAGATTGACAATTTTCCGCATGAAGTTCCGATTACCTGATAATTTTCTCGGAGGTCTCCAGTTATTAATTTTCAAGCTGCAAGTTGTCGACAAACAATCGTAATTTAGGCGTCCTATATGTTAAAAAATTACATCAGTAGCGACATCGTATCAACGTTCCAAGTAACAATAACACTTAACTACATTGACGCAAACAATGTTCAAGTTGTAACGTGCTACACACGGTTAGTACCTACTGTCAGTACTGTCAGCTGATTTTTCACAACATTTTTTAACTAATTGGGTTTATTTGTAGCATTTTCCCTCCACTGTTCACACAAATGTTTTAAAGTGCATAATAACTCCTGATTCATCGAAAAAATAATAAACATCCAATCATGAACGATTCGGAGCAGGAGGAGACAGTGGCTCAAAAGAAAGTACCAAAATACGGCTTTAAAGTGCGATTGGATCATAAGTACCCCGAGAAATGGACTCAAGGTGCCAGACCAAGATTGCGACAGTTGCCGCCTTTAATTCCCCTGGGAATTCGGTGAGAGCATGACAATAATTTGAGAAAATTGTTTTCCTCCCATAAGAAATTTATTTTATCCCCCTAGAGATTGGAAAGTATGATTCTAGCCTCGCTTCGCTCGGTTAGATCGCAGTTTCCAGTCCCTATGAGAAACCATCGTGTGCCTCACGGAAATAAAGTATTTTTTGACTCATGTCATTATAACCCTCGCTTTCAGTTCGGGTTATAAACTCACATTTCGTCAGAAAATACTTTACTCCCTAGAGGCACGTGGTTTTACTTACAGGTACGGGCTTTGACCATGTAGAAGGTTTTGTACAGGCGCTGGCAATCTCCCCTATAATTTCTGATACTAGTATCATTGGTTATATCGGTGTGCATGTGAGCTGCACGTTGGTAACGTAGAAATCCCTTGGTAATATTCCGGAATACGATGCTTCCTTAGATAAAAAGAAAGAAGAGCATAATGGCTACCGTTCAAAAATCGAATCGAAGAAAGCCGAAAGAAATCAAAATGACAACTGCGAGAGTATCGAATTGAAGAAAATTGAAATCGAATGAGGACAAGCTCCACCATGATCAACGATAGATTGCGTAGTTGAGGAAATGAGCGTTAATTTCAAATCACATAATTCTAGTTGGGGCTATTGGAAGATACATTATATGGAGTACAATTTATGTGTAATTGCATACATATTGAGAAAATTATTTTCTTGGGAAAAAGGATAAATTAGAAACTATCAAGGCATGCAAGAAATGTCACGGTGAAAACTGTCAATTTGCATGAAAAAGTGTTCTAAACATTGTAAATATTTTAGTGATGATAAATCCTTCTAATTTTTGTCTTCAACGTGACTATTTGTTAAATGAAAGACGATGAATAAATTAGTTGGTCATTATTTATCACTTTTAATTTGAAAGATAGTTGAAGTCAGGAAAAAAAACATTAAAACCATTGTCCTTAGCACATTATTGAATTTTTAGAGAAAAAATTCGATTTGTAGGATGTACAGCATGCTATTTGTTTATGAACTTATATTGGTAAGGCCGTTGCGAATACGAAATAATAGTTCACGAATTTTTCCCGTCGAAAGCACGCGCATATGGCAGAAAACCGCTTTGCCGCCCGCAATGGCCAGAATATTAATTATTTATCAATAATCTGTTAGTATCAAAAAAATTCAAGAATTTGACTAGGGATCTTTGCCATTCGGTTTGAACTAATGAAAGAATAAAAAATAAAAGCTAATATTAGCGAAATTTGACGCATAAACGAGAGATGTTTCGAATGTCAGCGAAATGTGTTGGAATAAAAAAAGGAGAAAGAATTTATAAACGAATTTCGAATTTCTTAACTCACATTGATATAAAGACGTTATATAATCCTGAATCCTTCACTCCGATAGGTCAAAATGAAGATGGAAATAATATATTCCAATATAATGGGACGGGTTTTTTTACGAGGGCGAAGTTGGCAGACTGGGGCGAAAACTATGGAAAAATCTCTGTCATACATGGGTCGAATAATAGTCTTTTGTACATGATTTTATGTTTAACGAGCGGCGAATTGTGGCTTTTTTCGTTTACAAGCAAATGAAAAAGTACATTTCGGCAGGAGATGAACGCAACAGTAGTGTTCCGTATAGTATATTTCCTGGTTATTGGGACGTTCGAATCCGCGAACTTGTTTCGTATATTTCGTCATTAAACTGTTAGGAATTTTTCTGGAAATTGTGTTTATATTTCTCTGCTCGGCCTCCGACTGTAAACTCATAATCGCCAGAAAAGTTCTTAATGGCCTAAGGATGAGATATGAGATATATTATATTAGTATCCTTCTAATGTTCTAAATTAGAATAAACATATCTTTCAGATATCTCTTTTATTATGCTCAAATACGCCGTGAAGATCGCTTACCGTTGATGGACTACATAAATGTGAAGCATGGCCAACAGATTTATGGTTCGTTATGAAACATCTATTGACTCAATTAATGCACAAATTAAGGAAGATTTTATGTCCTTCCTATTCAACGTCACGTGACCTAATTGATGGAATTATCTGTTACTCTTTACGAGAAGGAGCGCCGATTGGTGGCATCGGGACTGGAACCATTGGTCGTGGGTTTAAGGGTGAATTCTGCCGATATTCGTTGGTACCTGGTATTTATCGGTATGAGACAGTGATGGCCAATCAATTTATACTAACGATCCGTGATATACAGGGAAACACTATCTATCATCAGGTTTTATCTCCTTATCCGTAAGCACATGATATACTATTTTTCGCGGATCGTTTTTTTGACTATGTGAGTGAAATATTTTTTGGGTCAATAGGAAACCGAAATACCTATCGTCGTGGAAATGGGGATTCGATGGTAGTCGGGCGAATTACACAGCTCTTTATCCACGGTCATGGACCGAGTTTTCTATTGATGAGCCGAAGGTGAGACTTATCTGTCGGCAAATATCTCCAGTCATTCCCCATAATTACAGGGATAGCTCATTGCCGTGTGCTGTTTTTGTCTGGGAAGTAATTAACGAGTCTGATCGTGATTTGGATATCAGTGTCACATTCACGTTTCAGAGTGGAATAGGAGGCAAAGTTATGTCAGGTACATCAAGAAAACATTACGATCCTTGTGACTCTTACATTTTTGAAAATATTTAGCTGAAATTTCCGCTAAAACACTGCTACCATGAAATTGACGATTTGATGAAAATTATTTCATTGAACTATTTGTAATAATGAGGAAAATTCAAGTGGTTATATTTTTGATTTTTTCGGTAATCAGAAAGTCAGTTTTATTTGGTAAATAAACAGGGAAAATCTAGTCTATCTTCGGCAGAATAATTTCGAAAATCGAGGGGGTCTTATTCATCCATGTATTGGTTTTTTTTTTTAATTGCTGCAACTTTGAAAGCAAAATTTTTTATCTGCACGGAAAAGATTATTATCAACCTTTCCTCTACAATTTCAAAAAATATTCTCTCTCTTCCGTCGAAATAGCATGGAATGACCGTTATTCATTTTTCAATTTCACAATTTGTCATTCCGTTATTTTCATTTTTCTTCCGCTGAAAAGTTATAATTTTTCACGTTTTGTTTGATCCCACTGTGAGAACGAATTCCACCAAAATTCGATGCTCCCCATTAAATCCAATACTCCGATAGGTGAAAAATGGAACGAGTGTTTCGAATACAAAAATACCTCCGGTGTGATGATACACCAGAAATTGAAGGGAATGCCATGCACGTACGCAATAGGTTCAAGAGCAAGAGAAAACGTTGGCATTTCGAGGACTCTGGAATTTGATCCACTAGGCGATGGAATAGAGTTTTGGGAATCACTCGGACGCACTGGTAAACTTGAAGCTGAACCAAGGAGGGAATCCCCAAGGAGATGTAATTTTTTGACAAGTAGTAGGAAAGCGTAGTTGATATTATCTAATTTTATTGAATTCAATGCAGTAAAAGATATTGCCTGTGGGGTTTGTGCTTCAATTCGAGTCAAAGCTGATGAAATGCAGGAGCTTGAATTTAGTATAGTTTGGGATATGCCGAAGATACAGTTTGCCGGAAAAGCACAAGAATATTCCAGGTTAGTGCAGGTGTATCTGTTATATCGTAAATATTATGTATTACCGAATTGATAAAATATTTATGACGTTAATAAAGCTATCGGAGATGTTTTTTAATGCATATTGATTTCTCTTGTACCAAAGCCAAATTTTTATGCATGTAAAATTCACCACGACATTTTGAATGTACACGTAGTAGCACAGGCAAAAAATTAATTCCTTATTCCCTGTTGAATTTTCAGGTATTACACAAAATACTTCAACAATATGGATGGAACAGTAGCCCCAGAAATTTGCGATGATGCATTGAATACCTATAGGAAATGGGAAACGAAAATCTATAGCTGGCAAAAAATAATTTTGCAAGATAATGATTTGCCAGAATGGTACAAAAGTGCTTTGTTCAATGAATTATATTATGTGGCTGATGGTGGGTCAATATGGCTGCGTATTGATGAGTCTGAAAATTTGAAATGCCTCGACATACGGTAATGTAAATGAATTAAATGAAATAATTTAATTTATTGATTTGAGCTTTTTTGTTAATAGGAGGGAATACGGACGTTTTGCATATCTCGAGGGCCATGAGTATAGGATGTATAATACCTATGATGTACATTTTTATGCTGCATTTGCCTTGGCACAATTGTGGCCACATCTGCAGGCTAGCATACAATACGAAATTCGAGATACAATTCAAATGGAAGATAATCGAGAAAGATCATCACTTTATGATGGCTCCAGGCACCTAAGGAAATTGAAAGGCTTTGTGCCACACGACGTTGGAGATCCCGGTGAGTAAAAGTCTCGTACCTTCCGTCTACATTCTTCTTGTCTCCCTATAATGCGGATAAAAAAAAATAATGATCATGGATTTTTATCGAATCCAATGAGCAGAGGAGGAGCCATTTCAAATGATAAATGCGTATCCCATCCACGACGTATCCGCGTGGAAGGACCTGAATCCCAAATTCGTTCTCAGTTGTTACAGAGATTACTGTCTATTTGGTGATATACAGTATCTCCAGGACTTTTGGCCGAGTATCAAAAAGGTACTTATTTTATCATATGTATTTGAATGTTAAATAATACGATTAATCATTACTATTACTCTTCGCGAGGGGGCAGGTTTTTTGTTTGCTCTTACCAAGATTACTCGTAAATTTTATTGCAACTGTTTGGTTCGTAAATACAGACTCTGGACCTCTGTTTGGTATGGGATAGAGATAAAGATGGCCTCATTGAAAATTCAGGATTTCCAGATCAAACTTACGATAGCTGGGTGATGACGGGACCTAGGTAACCTATATTGAAAATACTAACAGCGCGTAAATTTAATTACTGATATAATAATATTCTATCCTTCTCTCTCAGTTCATACTGCGGTAGCTTGTGGTTAGCATCGTTGCGGTGTGCTGTTCAAATAGGAAAACTTGTCGGGGATAACGAAAACGCTGCAAAGTACTCCCAAGTATTGGAAAACGGCAAATTTGCTTTTCAGGAGAAACTCTGGAATGGTTGGCTTCATATTAATATTAAATTTTCCGACTGAATAGTTATTTTTTACGTAATACAGTGCCTCGGGAAATTGTTAATTATAGGTGCTTACTATAACTTTGATAGCAGCAAATCGGATCATCGGAAAGCCATTATGAGTGATCAACTTTGTGGCCAGTGGTATTTGCGGGCCTGTGGCTTCGAGCATGATGTAAGTAACGGTTTTAGGCTATTCTCATCAGGGTCATTTACGCGTGATATTGTTTTCGACAAACCACACTACAATTCCCTATCGCTGAACTGTTTCAACTAAATTTCGGGAGTTAAATTTATCTATAATTGGTATTATGCACATTACATTGTCTAAACATTAGCTTCCGTCTACATTTTCGTTTCATGAATGAATAAACAATAGTAAGTTATGCTCCAAGGGCTTAAAAGCATTTTGGCCACGTATTTTATCGTATACGTTATCAAATATGTTGCTAAAATGGTTTTCACACCGTGTGGCATATGCTATTTTATGTTACGAGGTCCGACTAATCGAGTATTTTTATTGTCCTAGGAAGGTGGGTAAAATTGAAGGCTTATTGCGGCTAGTTACCTTCCTAAGGCAATAAAAGTACAGGGTTAGGGCGGGCCGAGTCATATAAATAGGAAATTATTCAATAGAAATAAATGAGGTATTTTAGTAAAGAACTATGATCGCTAGAGTGAAAGAATAATTGGGCATCACTTATTATTCATGAAAAAATGTGTCAGTTACGGATAGAGATGGATGGAGATCTACATCCCAATTATTTTAGCGATCTTTTTCAAAGAGTAAACTACATTAAATGGTGATAGGTTTTGGGATGGTGTCTAACGGTTTGAAATTAGAAATTAGAAATCAAGTATAGGTTTTACATAGTTGTGATGATAGTGTCGACATTTGTATTCAAGAGGATTCCTGCCTTCTTATTATTTTTTATGATATTTTTGTTTAGTGAACATTGCTGTTGAATAATTATTCTACCTGGTTTATCATTTTTTTAATAATTACACATCTCACATCGCAGTGTCTGGAAGCTTTATTCATCTGTCCGGGTATATTCGCTAATAATGCCACAGCTAGTTCGATTTAAAAGTGTCTATGTTGAAACTTCGAGCGGTGTGCGCGGGTAAAAACGAATTTTCAGGAAAGCATGGCAGCTGATATATGAAACAATCAAATGATAAGAATACAATTCAGAAACGGTGTATTCTCTCGCACTAATTAGAAGTAAATTATGTTTTTTTTTTTAATTCAGGTTTTCCCCGAGGAGCATGTGAATTCAGCATTGCGCACAATATTTGCGAATAATGTTTTGAAATATAAGAATGGCAAACAAGGCGCAGTGAATGGCTTCCTTCCAACGGGATCCATTGATTATATGACGATAATGAGTGAAGAAATGTGGGTTGGTGTCACTTATGGACTCGCTGCGTTAATGATTCATCAGGTACTGCAATATATTTTGATGAAAGAATAATGAAAACTAATCAATGAAACTCATTGCCACTGTTATGGGTTAATTATAGGGAATGGTTGATGAGGGGTTTTGTACGGCCGAAGGTGTATATCGCACTGTTTACGAGAATATCGGAATGGGTTTCGAAACGCCCGAAGCACTGTATGAAAACAATTATTATCGAGCTATTGGCTACATGCGACCTTTGGCAATTTGGGCTATTCAACATGCATGGAACATGAGAAAGAGAGTAAATGAGAACTAGGAGCTGCCAAATTGAATTCCAAAATCTATGGTTTTTTTGTTTCTGTGTATTAATTTTCAGTGAATCCGGATGATTATGGATACTGAGGTTAGCACAGAGTACAGGACGTTAATCGAATGAATTATTTTATAATTTAATTATACTCACTTTGCATAAAAATTCTTCCATGGATTTATAGATTCCATATATTCGCATTTCCAATTCAATGTGACTTGGCATTATTTGATATTGAATATGGACGTTTCCATGGAGAATTCAAGGAAGTCGAGAAATTCTCAATTTTTTGCTTCCTGAAATTTTGCATTCCTTCGAAGTGGGTATCTCGGTAGACCTTCAGAACTTCCGGAATAGTTTCTGGAAGGTTAGTTTCAAACGAGATGATAAGTTTTATTCAGCGAACGGAGATTTTATTATAGATGTGTAATGCATCAAACTCAGCCATTTCCATGTGGACAATTAATAATCGAAAAAATGTTGAATAATTATTGCATTTTTTTTATCATACGATTTTTTGCAATTTTGCATATGTACTGTTTATTAAAGTGGAGTTTTTTCAAAAGAACATTGGTTTATTATTCTATTTAATATGTGATTTGAGGTACGAAGCTTGATCGAGTCCATTCAAATATCTGTCAGTTTAAACTGCAAGGGTGAGGCTATGGTATTAATAAATCCGCTATTTATCTGAATCGGAGGATTGGGCCATTCTATCGAAAAGTTTTTCAACAATCGTAGTACGAGGATTTCAATTTCCATTTCGGAAAATCGCCTGCCAATACACGTGCGAGGCCCAAAGCCGAAAGGCATGTATGCGAATGGATGCGCCTCTTTAGCTGATTTTATCGAAGCCAATGTGTTCTCCCTTAACCACCTTTCGGGGATAAACTCATGGGGTTGAGAGAAGTGCTCAGGGCTTACAGCTAGTACACTATGAGAGGCTATTAAATCACACTGAAAAGCAAAATTTTCTAGTTGAACTTATCGAATTGAGTAGAATCTATTTAAGGTGATGAATATTTAAATAATCTCACCCCATTGGGAATTCGATATCCACCAATGACAGTGTCCTTTTGCATAGTTCGGAGATTACCAATTGCGATAGGAGTTAATCGAAGTGCTTCTTTGATGCAAGCTTTCAGGTAAGGTATTTTATTCAAAACGTCATATGTCATTGGTGATGTTTTCTCAGGGAGCACATTTTCCACTTCCTCGCGTAATTTTTCTTGCACACGTGAATTTATTGCTATGTGGTACACCACTGTTCCTGCAGCATTGCCGGTCTGAAAAATCCTTCCACTAAATAATGGCTTTTCAGGATAAATTCAGAGTACAAATATATGCAAGCAAATACACACCGTATCGACTCCTGCTGTGAACATATCAAGTGCCATTATGTATGCCGTTTGTTCGTCAATGCTCAATAGACTCTCCAGGACGCTACGCTCGTCAGCTCCCTTTGGCCATTTGGAAAATCTTATTTGCGCTTTGTCAATGTGTTTGCTGGCAATTTCATTTATCAAATCCAGCACACCGAATAATTTTTTTAATTTTCTTGTCTCAAAGACTCGCCACAGGGAGGGGAGAACTTCGAGTTGATAAAATAAGGCGAACATCTTGTGAATTGCATTTATCATTCTTTGAGGATCCGAGTCTGACGCGAGATTATCGTTTAAACAGCCGAGCCGCTCATCCAAGGCTATTACGCAAATCGCTAAAAAAGTTCTTTCTTATAATAATGACAATTTGGGATAGCGCTTATGCTTAGATATTTTTCATTCACAAATGACAGATTAATATAATCATGTGATGAAGTTGTTATAATTCAGCAATATTTGGTAATTCATAAAGGATAAATTAGGCCATTTGAAAATGATTTTAGTGCGAAGAGATTAAGCGTTTCTATAAAACGTGGTTTGTCACAAATCAGGGACTTGCTTCAACGATTGAGGGAAAAACTTTCCCATTATCAACGAGGATTTACGACAGCAGGATGCAGATGGTACTCGTTCAAAGAACTCTAGTGACAAAAAAAAAATTTTTTTTTCTAAATGTGTGAGTGAGTGCACATGTTTGTCCCAGGTGATTAATAAAAACTTGTGGAGCATTTTCTCGCGCACTTACACTCGAGAGCCCACTTATTCATCTCGTTGTTGAACGTGGTAGGCAGTTTCAAAGTTTTTACATCTCGGAGTTTTCGTATTCTCGTGATAAAGTCACTGGCAACTTCGTCGACTTGCACCACGTGGGGTTTGATGCTCCTCGGCGACATCATATGCTGGTTGACATTCTTGCGAAAGTTGTACCAAGCCTCACCTTGGCTGTGAATGATAAATTTGGAAAATAAACTATTTCATTTGGTTCCAGGGATGATTGTCTCAAATGAATTTGAAATTTTATTCACCTTGCTACCAGCCCGTATTTGCCTTTGTAGAGATGAGAATTCCGCTGACGATATTTCGTCATAGTTTGAATTGCTACTCGCATCGGTCGTGCACCTTCCACTCGGTACATTTTTTCACAGTCCTCAGCATTGAATAAAAATATGCAAGCTCGTCGACCAGGTATGCCCTCCAATTTAACAACATCTCCGTACTGTTTCTTTAGCATCAACATTTGGTCGAATGCAGATAAATTTGCATAATCACCTAGTGAAATTGTCCATATTAATTATTCAAAGGGAAATTACGGTAAAGTGAGATCCCTCTAAAATTTAACATGTTAGATCAATAATACTGCATTCTGTCATCCTGAATAGAATATCGTAATTGAAGTATAACGTTGGAAATGATCAATTGAAACTCTTGGTAATTAAACTTGAACGGTTGAATATTGACAGAGTGGCATAATTTTTTTTCACAGTGAGAGAGTTTAATTTATTATAACAAATGATTGAATGATTGAATTGAAATGAATTGAATTATTTCTATTGATCCAAGCGCAAAACAGATGAAATTTCTGTTATTACTGTCATCCATTATCTTATCATGAATGAGGGATAATTTCGTTTGCACAGAAATACTCCCTCGGAAATTGTTGGAAAAGAATTTCGTTGACTTTACCACACGTTGCTGTTAATTTTCTCCGTTTAATTTATAATGTAGCAATTTACCAATGAAGGGCATGAATTTAATCATGGTTCCAAGAATCGGTAGGGATTTAGGTCCGGGTATACTATCGTATGGCGTTGCCTGCTCCCACGTTAATTTTCCTCTTTGATTAATATGCTCAACCGAGCAACCTGCAGTATTTGCATACGGCTTCATTGAAGTTATGTCCCTCGCTAGATCTTTGAATCTCCTCACTAGCATCTTGGAAACCATTGTTACTATTCACTGAGTGGCCGCTTATTAGCTGAGAAATTTAATTCATCTATTCACGTTTCGTAATCATTAGTTCATTAACTCGATATATCGAATTGTATACAATAGAAGTTTCCAATGCTCACGATAGTAATTCATTACTCACCAAAGCATTTTGATAATGTGAACTCGCTTAATGCGCTCACCAATCAGTTCACGGATCGCCTTCTAGAGAAGGTTGACACTCAATAAATTTATGATAGAGTGATTATAAGGCATTCCTTCATGCCAAAAACATCGACAAGCGCTAACTCTAATCGGAGAATGAAAACCGAACTTTGGACGATAAATGATTTTTCAACCAACTCACAGATAAAATCGGGAACTTCGCAGTGTGTACGTGGTAATCGTTGCATTGACACTGACGAACCAACTGCAGACTGTGACACGATTACTCAAGCAGGAAAGCGTTAATCAAAGTCGAGGGAGTTTCATCTCACTATAACTTGACGGTGTATGCATGTAAAGATAGATTTTTCTATCAAATAAATTTCTAGATTTTTCTGCAGAATTGAATGAATTTGTTTTTATGCAGAGAAACTTGAGGAATATATTCGATGAGATGTAAAGCGCGAGTGCTATTCGAAAGATTAATTTTTCATCCGGATTTCAGCGAAGCAGAGTGCAGTAAGTCAATTTTGTCATCTGTCACATAAAATATCCAAATTATTGAAAGCATTGAATAGTCATAATTACACGAATCGATTAATTGATTAATTGATGATGCTACTCGCAAATAGACGTCAAAATGAATTCAATTTTTGGTAATATCACACTATGGGAATCATATACGTTTTTCCTATTGATCACTTAAACTGAAAAAAATATTTTCGACTGCAGCAAACTTGGCTATTATTCCAACGGTATCCTGATAGGTTGTTAATAGAGCATTGTTCGTTCCAGCACATTGAAGAAGAGAATGTCCTTAAGATGAATCTGGTCTAGAGACAGCTACATCGAGACCCCTCCCTTCCCTTCTTTTTCATTTGGTGTCGTATCCCAGCGATGAATACATTTGCACCGGAAAAGCGAGTGATTTACTGATTTATGCCATTCAGGTAACCACAAAATTTCTATGATTATTCAATAATTAATACTAATATCAATTAGATCTCAATTGTGGAGAATTGTGGAATATGTACCTATTATTTGTAATTGACATTAATTGGTCATTTGCAATATATTAGCTTAATTAAAATTTGCAAAAGTAATTTGAGGATGAGAGTTTTCCGGCTGTGAAAAGGGTCCCGTTGATAAATCACCTGTCCGGTGATTACATCATGATAAAATTGGCGACGGCTGCGATTGTTTGGTGTTTAGAGGGAGAAGGCAAGAGGCGGATTGATTAACGAGTTTGTAAACCTCATTTTGTGGGCTCTGGCTCTTATTCAAGGAAATGTTTGATTCAACTGTAATTGATTAATTTAATTAGATGCAATAATGCCCCCGCCGTTTCTATACGGTACGAGGACAATTGCTTGCTGCAAATGAAGAGGTATATGGGACCAACGGTGGTTTCCAGGGTATTGCAAATAAACACAACCGAAGCAGTAGAATCAATTGTAATTATAGCGGGCATTGGCAATTAATAAGACGATAAATGCATAAATAGAGGTAGATCGTATAGGGAAATGGACGAGCAATTTCCTCATGACATTCTCTCGATACATGGTTTCTTGATGTAAATACCGAGCATCATTGGTACTGGGTAGATCTATGGATTCAAGAACATCAAGGCCAAATACAGGATAAGGATGTCATAACCCCGGTGGCTACATATTGGCAGGGATCCTCGGATGCTGACGGTCTTGAACAGGTCTTTGGGAATCCAAACCCCTCTCTATCGTATTTGACTTCATCAATGAGGGATCCTATTAGTCACACATAATTGGACATCTGTCGTTCATACCTTGACGAAAAGTATATGTGGGAATTTTTTCATAACTCAAAGTGTCTCCAGTCTCATGGGGTTTCATTTCATGCACATTCAAATTGATATTTGTGGTGGAATATTCCAGATATTTGTCAACATGTTTATTCTGTAATCGAAATGTAAAACTTCAAATTTTACAATTTTTCAGTTTCAATTATTGGGATAAACAAATTTTTGTGTATCATAACCCAGGTGGGAAATGTCCATGCTGACAATGGAAACAAGGCAGATTCAGGATTGGAGATCGAGACTGGGAGACCCAGCATTGAACCAATCTTGATTCCATCGTTGAATCCTATATTGATCTAATTTGAGCCGTACATGCTCCTTCGAATCTTGATCCAATCTTGAAACAGTCTTGTTCTTCCAGGCTAGAGGGCCCAAGATAGAATGAAGCTTGATTTCATTGTCGAATCCAAGACTGATTCAAATTTGGACGTAAATGTTCCATTCAACATCGTCATATCTCAATCCATTGAGTAATGGATGCTAACATAGGAAATTGTTTAAATAAATACTTGTGAAATTTTGAAAGTTTTTTGAATTTGGAAATTTTGAAAGTTTTTTGAATTTGGAAATTTTAAAAATTTATAGAATACTGAAATTTCAGTAGAAATTGTAATAATTTGGAAAATTTGGAAAATTGCGATTTTCCTCATAAATGACTGTAATAGTATATTAGGGCCAGAATAAGGGTTGAGATAACAGTTATAAAAAAGTAGAAAGTGAGAAGTAATATCATGGTTAAGAGGATTCATTGGATGTCAAGCGATCACCAAAGTTAAGCAACACCGACTCGGGATAGTAATTGGATGGGTGATCGCTGGGTAACACCGGGTGCGGTGGACCATTTTTTTTTTTTTTGATAATTATCAGGTTCATAAATTACGTACCTCAATGCAACCCCTTATATTCTACTAAAGTATTCCAAAAATTTATAAATGATTAATTAATTATTGGGGAATTAAAGGGTAATTCGAAGAGTTGATCGAGAATTGTCGGTCAAGCCTCGATCGAGGCTGAGAATTCCAGCCTTGGCCACTTAGTTATTTTTCGAACTTCAACCAAGCTTGATTCAAGCTTGAGAATCGAGGCTCGATCTGCCTTGGTCAAGCTTCAATCAAGCTTGATCCAATCTTCATTCCATCGTCCATTCGCACCTGGGAACCCTTCAAAATACGGTAAAAATAAAATAGGAGAGGGTCAGGCTAAATATACACATAACAATTGGTTTTTTATTGCTGACCGCATCGGCCAACTGTTCTGTGTGATCTTAATTTCGTAATATCGACATGAAATTTATGAGAGGGCGGTGTTGCGACATTTTCGAGGGGATTTATATTATTATTAACATGCCACTAATTATGGAGTTTGGTTTAGTGAGTTTTCATTACTGCATTGTAGTTACTCCATAGAATTACGTTCCATGATCATCACCGCTAGGGAAATATTGTTTTCCCGACTACATCAACAATGTAAAGCATAATGTTTAACTCATTCTTTTCAATACAATAGCCGTGAGCGTGAATCATACGCAAGCCACATGTTCGACCACCCGAACCATCCATTTTAGCGAGATAATAATGAATGAAGATACCTGTCTGTAATAAAGAATTTTTAGGGAAAACGTGTGACCGCCTTAACTTTGATTGAAAATGGCTGTAGAATACGCTCTCAACAGCATTAAAAAAAAATACATTTTAATATCTTACCGGCGAGAAAAAATAGAATAAGTGAGAACTTCGTGATTGATTAATTTGTGATCTATATACAGGTCAGTGTTAATACTTTAGTATATGGCTATATATATATATATATATATATACGTGAACCTTTCTGCGCGCCTAATATGCGCCAGAGAGTTTGCATGCCAGTATAATTTCACTGAAAATCCTATGAAGAATGATAATTCCAATTGTCTTCTAATCCCATTTATCGTATTGACTATTTTTTCATAGTTCTGTTCTATGAATAATGATGATTAAGACTAAATTAAATCGTAATCAAACATTTTGGCTGCTCTCGTATATTTCTTGTTCGATTTTTCAACTACACGGTATTTAATCGATAGAAAGTAATGATCAAATGGAACTATCATTACTGTTATTCTCTTAAATTACATTTTCCGAAGTTTGAGACCATGCAAAGTATGAGTAATCAAAGAAAAACACATACTCTTTACGATTCAATTCATCACATTTATTGTCTTCTAGGATTTATGGATAAATCAACTGATATTTTAAAATGGAGTATGCATAAAGGTTAAAAAAAATGTAAACTTAAATTTGTCGATCGGCTAATTGTTTCTGATGTTCTTGTTGACTCATAAACAAATTATTCGTCAATAGTGTCTGTGCACTTGATTGGGGGAAAAATCGACGGACAAATGGATACTCCACTGTGGCGTCATTCAATTAAGGGCTTGTAAAAGTTTTAATCGCTCGTTTCCCCAGGAATAGTGGCCCGACAAATTGAAAGGCAAACTAGAAAGTTTGCTACGATAGAATCCGGTTAGTATAGACTTGGATATGTACGTGTAGGAAAAAAGGGAAAACGAAGGGAAAGGTGCACGGATCTGTCAACATTTCGACGATGCGAAGACATTAATTGATCTTCGATCGACCCTCAACTCCTCCACCAACGATAGACCGTTGTCGTAGTTCATCGATTGAGCTCGTTACTGAAACTTTTAACTCGAATCGCTTCTCACCGGAGAAAAAAGTAGATGAGGTAAAAATCGAGAGAAGAAATAAATAATACCATCACGAAATTCACGTGACGGGCTCACTAATCTATTTTTCATTATGCGACAGGTTTTTTGCGGTAGCGGTGGTATATAAGCGAATGAGTTGGATTCTACCAGCGAACTGTAGAGTTTTTTCCCTTCCAAATTTTCTTTTGGATGATAATTTTGGTATTTTTATCTGTTGAGTGACAACATGAGATGGAACGGTAGACAGAGGAAAAAAACATTGAAATTAATTTATTGATAATGGTGGAATTTGTCCGTCGAAGTACATAGTTTCCTGAAAGCCATGCCTTGAAGCATACGAGGTGGAAAGCAGATCAGTTAAAATGCAATGGGAGAAAATAAAATCGGTATGCATAGAGTAACAGCCATTATCATTTGGAGAAGCACATTCGCTATCGATTCCGAATCTGTCCCAATTTGAAGCACCAGAAAGAAAGTGATGTTCGAAGCTAGGGTCACGCCATCTCATAATACCATTTCACAAAGTCGGAGAGGATATAAGCTCGCGTGGATGTGAAGAGTAAAAGCAATCTTGACCTACGTATCTATGCTAATGAGTATATTAGGCGATTCTACTTTACGTGGTCGTATGCTAATGATTCCACCTTCACCATCACCCCCCTATGCATATTTATTGCATGCGTTGCACGTGGAGAAATGCATATGTTGCCGCGCTATATTAATGCGAACATTCAGCAGAATGAGAGAATGAGATGGGTAAAACGAGATGGTGTAAGACGTGAATGAAGCCAAATAAACGCCTCACGGTATCATTTGTGCATTCGCCAACGGCAAACGAGTTAAAAAAAATATTTCCATATTTCCATTGTGTTGCGCTTTGTATTTGGGCATTAGCCTTTCATGCCTTTGCGCATTTGAATATATACCAATTTTCTTTTTATATGCAGGTTGACGATTTGAATCTTTCAAATGATAAAATTCTGCGTTTATACGACGAGGAAAAAATTGCATTGAGTAAAACAGGTTTTGCCAATTTAGGGATAGTTACGTGCTGAGTGTAGATGGCACCCCACATTGACCGATTGAAAAATTTGACTGCATGTTCGAAGCAGATTGATGCGCAGATGATTGTAATAACAATTTTGTCGTTTGTAGTTACACCAGAATTCATTTTTTAAATACCCTAAGGACAAAGTTAATCGATAGGTCGCCGACACTTGGTTTTCCGAGACGAAAGACGAAAAATTTCAATTGGCGGGATATATACTGATAGATCATCATAAACTTTTAAATGATGCAAGAATTATTACCGAGTGCCTCGGTCGTCATCCTAATAGCGTATCGAAAATGAAAAGTTGTTGATTGTAGTGCAACCATTTTCATAGTTTCCAGAAGACTAACATCTTTATTTATCAATAACTCACCAACAAGGGTTAACTATAGACTAGATTCTAATAGGTTGGCGAAATAGATTAGATATTCGAAACGAACGGACCAGTAGATCATTGTAGTAATAATTTTTTTATAAGTAGCCGCCAGGTAACTTTAAAAATAATTTTTCAATTGACAGTAAAGAGAAAATTCAATAAGGCATTGCCGTATAAACGATATTGCGAACCTTAATGATTTGTAATTTTTTGTAGTTGCTGTATGTTGTTGTTGAATTGTTGTTACTTTTTTATTTTTATAGTTTAAGAAAAACGAATTTTTCTGCTTTTTAATAAGTCACCGATAAGAACGACATGTATGATTCTAACTGATTCAAAATTGCAATCATGTTTTCAAAGCAAGTTACCACGTAGAAAATTATAGTAGTAATTCCTTAATTTGTAGTTGAGCGATCTCTTTAGGATTGACGATTAAACTGCTTTAAGGACAAAATTGATACATGACTCGCCGGATACTTGATAGACACAGTCTAAATGATTCGTAGTTTTTTGTAGTTGCTGTAAAATTTTTATCCACGTAACAAACTTTTATAAATCACGAATAACCACAGAATGATTTTAAAATTACTATTGAGAATTTGGCTCATATTTTGACATAAAGAAGAGTGGAATGTAATACATTCTAGTAAAAACATTTTCATAGTTTGTGAGGAACAAATATTTTTTTAGGAATAACTTCACTAATTCCATTGTATTTTGTAGTTCGACATTGTGTTAATGCTCTGGGAAGGAGAAATTTAAAAGTATTGAGTTAAGGAGAAGATAATTATTGCAATAAAATAACTTATCATTTTATTACAAAAATGGTTTATTCTGATATAAAAAAGAAAATGATCGAATCTTTTTGTTTTTAGTTCTAATTTGACCAATTTTGGAATTTGCGACGAACTAGAAATCCCATCATGTAATTCCTACAAATTGGGAAGTTTGTTATTTGTTAAAATTAGTGGTCGATAATGTTCTGCAATAAATTCAATAGCTTCGACTAATTTCTAGGCTTTACCACCAAAGTTTAAACAGATTGGTAAATCTGTGCGTGATAATTGTTTTTCATAGTCTTCGTGGTACTTTTGGTTCCTAGCAAGACTGTCACATTGTAATGCTTCTGAGTCACTAAAAAGATGATTACTATGTTTGAAGGAGGTTGTTCTCTCTGCTTTCCAAGTTTTACACGGTTCTGAATATTACCGATTAAATTCACGATTCTTGAAAGCCGGCTATACCAGTTTTGTACAACGGAATCAGATCAATGTTCAAAGCTGTTACATTTCGTGAGGTTCGCTTGTTTCAACCACGACAAGTTCTAATTGTGGTGAGGGAAGGTACGTTCTTCAAAATGTCATCTGCTACATTACTAATATTAGAATCACAGTCAACCAAATTAATTTTTGGCACTTTGAACCCGAGTACCATTTCACCTCGTGCCTTATAAACTTTAACTCTGGTTCCCATTATGGACAAGATTTTGATTGTAGCCATAGCCCCATTTTCGATTTTCCAATGATAAATAAATTCGTGGTATGAAATCCTATCGATGTATGGAGCACATAGGCAATGAAGTATTGAGTCGACACTACAAGTATTTGTGAATTTCATGAGTCCCGTTGAAGTATTCACTGGTGGCATACTGGAGCCAATAATTAAAAGTGATAGTTTTTTCAGTCTTTTCTTCAGTTGCATGTATATATTCTCAATATCAGGGCAACACTCCAAATAAATACTTTTCGACTTTTTCTTCCGAAGCATTCCTTTCCAATTGTTCTGTTCATTTAGGTACGAATTCTCATTTGTCGAGGAGATCTCTTGCAATAATTTCCCAATGATCACTGGCTTAGTCACTTGTCCTGGCTTATTAGGCGAATCATCTATGATAATGAGATCGAATGAGTGCCGTACTCGCGATGGGAATGTCGTTCAGCAAGGGAGATGAAGAGTGAACAGGACTTCCATTATTCCTGCTAATATTTGGAATACTACGGAAATAGAATTTTGAGTAGTTTGTGCTAAGGGGTCATTTGTCAGGACCGATGAAATGATATAGCTATATCGGCGTCATGTCCATATCATCGCGTGTAGTATGAGATTCTGTTGAGGATGATAAGATACTTTCTGATTGCGCAGAATGATTGTTGTTAATAGATTTCCTAGTACGCATTCCGGAACCCAATAAGTTAAGAGTACCACTAAGCGTATTCAAATGATGAAGAACTACTACTAAGTCCAATCTCAACTTTGTTTTTTTCTGTATTATGTATTTTCAAAAATCTTTAAAGTATTGCTCACTCCGGGCGGATGATGCTCTTTCACCTTCTTGTATCTGGTGATGTTTACTTTGATATAATCGAGGCAACACATGCGTCCAAAAAACAAATTTTCGAGACAGCTCTAAAATTTTATCTTAAGCTTAAGATTATCTAGAATTCAACATTCATGTACTAATTCACATCTGCTTTCAATGTTACACTTTGGCGAATTGTCAATTCTATGTCTTGAATGAACGATGTTATTCCATTTTTCTTTTGACTGTCATCGTAATCATCAAAATCGCTATTATCTGCACACATATCCTCCGGATTTTCCTTGTATTGATCACCTGCGAAATTACACACTATTAAAATTGCTGAATTGACAGGTCAATTCCATGTAAGAATAAGAAGTGGGAAAGCCACGCCATAATTTCCACCAATTAAAAATCAATCCGTGTAACTTACACGAACCGATCTACTCCCCAAAATCCAAATTACAACACTGTCTAGAAGCAACCGTCGGAGCGATAATTTGACTTGGTGAAAATTACTTACGGAATCGATCTGTCTTTCCGAACCTCCCACACAATAATTAGTAAAGAGTCGATATTGTGCGTGGTAACCTATCGAAGAATAGTAGATAGCTACAGGACGAAAGTGTATAGGGATGCTGCATCCTACAATCGAAAGTAGTAGTGTTTCTTGAATTTTAAGAGGAATAATCGATGGCTACGCGATTGTGGACATTCTCAATCAAAACTATCCAAAACTTTGTTTTAACTATACGCAAGTGGATGAAAGTGATGCAATAAGAAGTATTCATAATACGATCTGAGAAAACACTCATTCTGGTGAAGAAGTGTTTGTGTTACCGAAGGATCCACGATCTAGGAACATAAGGATTAAATTACCAAATACCAAGAAATAGTGAGTTAGAGATTTGAGTACTTTCAAGTTTTTGAAATCCAAAGTAATCGGCTATCAAAATTTTATAAGGAACTTTCATGAGAAAACTCCAACTTTCTTACAATTTCCCACTGCAATGTTGGTAAGTCAATTCTGCACGAAATTCTAGATAATAATTTGAACTTTCACTTTGTATGATCCATGAGTGTATATAACGTCAATTAGAATTTTTCTTCAATTACAATAAGCTACAGATTATTCCGTCTCAGAAAACCAAGTGTCGTGCGACCTATCGATTAATTTTGTCCTTACGGTATTTAAAAAATGAATTCTGCTATAATGGCTTAACTACAGACGACAAAATTGTTATTACAATCATCTGCGCATCAATCTGCTTCGAACATGCATCAAATTTTTCAATCGGTCAATATGCATATATCTGTAAAAATTATACTTCGTGTAGATGATAGAATGGATTACATATATGGAATAGAGTGCTGACTGCATTAAATTATGTTGCGTTTAAAAGCGGAAAGAAGAAAAAAACGAAAAAAGTTGGATTCTTAGTTTTGAAAGTAATTGTCAGACGGTTAATGATAATACTGTACTGCTAGCTGCCACGAGGAGACACTAATTCAATAAAGAGAACAATTGCAGAAGTAGGCAACGAGACGTGTCGTGATGGCTCCTGAACTCATTACAACGAAAGATATATAAGCGACCAAAGGGGTTCGCGCTCCGTCGCGTCGTTCACCACTTGTTACTAAATACTTTAGAGGAGCGACGTAATGAGTGAAACATGCGATACACTTTTCACTTGGGTAGAGAATCATGTTAAAGTTTTCGGAAGGGGTGACGTAAGGGGGAGAGAGCAGGGATAGGCTGGGTTGCGGTTGTCATCGGCTCCTTTGGTACCATCTGCACGAAGGTTTTCACCTTGAAAGTTTCGATGTACCCACTCAGCGATTCTCGAGTTTGTTACTCTACTTTATGGTACAAAGCAAATTTCTGAGATAATGGCGGGGTGATGTTGTCCTCTGACACTGCGAGTTTGGCGGCCCGTTGAGTGAATTGGGGAAATTAAACGACATCATGCATCCAATTTATATGGAAATTAAACATATCTTCATCACGAAGATTAAACAGCATATGATGAATGAATGAAGCTGCGGAAGGTGGAATATTAATCAATGTATTGTATCATTCATTGTGAAGGTAGGGAAGTAGTGGGATTTGTTTCACTGCGACGCGACAGGTCGGATGGTTGAGTGAAAGGCCTTGAAGTGAAATTACATGGAATGAAGGATTCGAGCACATCAGGATCGGAGAGCGGGAGCCATCAAAAATGAAGATATGTCTCTGGTATGTTGCGTTACGTGGCCTTGCTCTCGTTGATATAGTTGAGCATTACGAAATAAGCAGAGGTGAAGAATACAATTGCTGCATTTATAGGATGCTCATCGTCTTTCATCTGCGGAAGATGAATAACGCTTCAAGTACGCTAAGGTGTGGGTTGCTCGGAAGTGTGCCGAAGGACCCACCGAAGCATTCACTTTTATTTCGCGGTATATACGCAAAATAACCACCACCCTGGCTGCTTCTCCCAAAGATGCTCAAACAACACCTCTATAAAAGAAGAGTCTCATCATGATATGGAAATCAAATCAGCCTGTGCCCTCACACAAGAAGAGTAACATGAAGGTAAACAGTGTCACGTAATTATCCTAAAGAGGTTTACAGAATTGTCAAGTAGACAAGTACAAGTGAGGAAGGGGTTTCTAACTTAATTATTTCATTGGAATACTTTCAGTGGACAATAATCGTACTGTCATTGGTAGCGACGAGTTGGGCGAGTTTAGAGCCAGTGAGCTACAAGCCACCGCTCGCATCAGTAACCGCTGACCAATATCTACCCCCAAGTTACCGCGTTGCATTACCACGGGGAGCCCTAACACTGGAATCCCATTATCTTCCATCGAATCACCAAAGCTTACCTCAAAATGTAATACCAAATTCTCTGTACTCACCGAGCGCCCGTCCACCGAGCAGTCTCCACAATTCTGTTTCTCCCTCATCGCCTTCACAACTCAGTGAACGATACATACCCTCCGTTTCCTCTTCCTCGGCCCCTGAAGCCCATCAAGTCCCAACTCACCATCATGCATCAGCTATCATTCAAGATAGCCGTATCGGTCATCATGTATCAGCTAACCCAGCTTCCCCATCCACTCTACTTCAACATACTGCCAATCGGAATATCGTTTCCTCTAAATATCTACCCCCGAGCCAACTCGATGAGACATTTACGCAATCCATCCCTTCCTCCACCTATCTGCCAGCTAATCAGAATCAATACGTTGAAATTCAGCCCTCAACATCGATCGTATCCCCTAATACCTATCTGACACCGAACAAGTTCTCAACTGTATCGCCTCGAGGATTCGCAGAAGGACATCTCGCTCGTCACGATAGCCACTTAAACTCGGGGGGACTCAGTCAACCAGCGGGACACTACTATCCCGATAGTAATTACGACATTCCCGGACGTAATGGGGGATACATGTACGACCAAGTAAGTCATTTTTATCTCCAATTATCAATATTTATTTTTAATTAGAAATATAGAAAACAGTTAATGGAATGACCGATATTGGAAGGATTCAATTTGTAACACTTCATTTGTTGAAAGTTACAATGGAAATTATATTCATTTAATGAAATGATTGTCTAAGTGATCTGTTTTTGAGAAAGGTCCTATTAATTTTTCTGTTGAGAGGATAATCTGTGGACACCGCTTGTACGTACTTGCAACCGTTGACCAATACTCCTTGAAATTGCACATGTCAGCTTTACTTACAACTGCATTTGTATTCCAATGTCTTATTAGTAATTTATTGAGAGTATGAAATTGAACGACGGAGATTTGATTAAATAATAAAGGAATTATTCTTTTCGTTACCAATGACATTTAACCGCGGAAAGAGAAATTATAACTTGGAGTAAATATTTTATTTTGGAATCGATGCCACTTCATTTAATTTTCTTTTGCTTCACATCAATCGCTATGCATTTGGCGTATCAAATTTGCCGTTCCATAATGAATATTTGTCTACCTCAACTCACACAATGAAGAATTTCACTTAATGTGAATAAGAAATTTCATTTAACGTGAATAAGAAATTTCATTTAACGTGAATCAGAGATTAATCTGAAATTATTTCTGAAGTTGACCCAGTTCAAGTATTTCGATCAATTGTAGAATTTCCATTATTAAACGTGATTTCTCTCGGTGTAGAGATTTATTGTAACTGCTTTGTCAAAAAAGTCAATAGTTGCATTTACACTTTCACTAGTTATTTTGCAAGAGTATCTCTTGTTGAAAAAAATGTATAAAGTGTGGACGTTACAGCCCCCAGCCAAGTATCAGTTTGAATACCGGGTGAATGACGAATACGGGAACGATTACAGTCACAAAGAGTCTCGAGATGGTGACAATACCCAGGGTGTCTACACAGTGCTTTTGCCAGATGGTCGCAAGCAGATTGTTCATTACAAGGCCGATCGCGATGGCTACAGGCCAACGATTACGTACGAGGATGCTGCCGCCAAGTCTGGATACAATCAAGGCTACCAGTATTAGTTAGATTATCACAATTTTATCTCTCGCCATAATCTCATTATTTATAAGACAGAAGGCGTCTAATGAGAAATTCCAATAGACGTTTAAATAGAATAGAACAGCAGCTTCATTTAAATTTGATAGATCGGATCATTATTCAGACATTGAATAACGTATAGTACATTGTATTGCAAATCATCAAATTGAAAATAATAAACTGATGTGTACTGAAGGAAGTGGTCGCAATTCACCTTGCATTTACGGTTGGAAAACGGTACGTGCTATCAGAGATGAAGCGAGACCTGGATAATTCGTACGTGAAATATGTTGGTATTTGTAGCAGAGGGGAAGGGAGGATGGCAGTTTTATCCTACCGCTGCGTGCGAGATGGATGCGCTATTACAAGCCCACGGCCTTCCCTCCGTTGAAAACTCTTACTTCATCCCAGATATATCTCATTACTTTCACATTTTGCGTACATTAATTCATACCCCATCCGCCTGTCTATCACATGTATTATTGCTTTAGGGAATTATTCCTGTTTCCCGTGATTTCCCATCTCAATAAGCAAATTATCAAAGTTGTGTTGTATTATCAGGTGTGTTGAAGGAGTTCAGTACCGAAGAGGGAATGAAATGAATTTCACTTCTATTGAAAGACACCGTAATCAATAATTATAATGATGAAAGCCCCATATAAATAAAATGTTTCTTTTGATCATTGGCTTTTTACTCATTTTACTTCAAGTTTGTACTGGCTACTTTTCAACGGAATTCAAGATAAACGTTGCGTGGCTATGATGAACTATCGTAAAAATCGTTTGCTTTTGAAAGTTGAAAGTATAAGGTTCCTGTGAGGGTTCAAAGCGTGAAAGCTTTTAAGCGGGGTTTGCTATTTTTTTTCAAGTTTCATTTGCTTTTTTTGTCCATCGCATCAAGGAAGTTTATCAACGTGCAGCGAGAGATTGTTTAACATAAAGTAGGAAGCCCTTCTTGGATTTTAAAAATTTATAAACGTTATTTTTTTCGTTCACGTGGGGAAAATTACTCTCAGCTGCGTTGATGAAGCATAAGCCATACATAGCCGTCCCATGTCTGTACATCTAATAAGGACGATGCGGAAAAACATAAGAAACAATTGGTAGTTATGTATGCAGTTTATAAATATTTTATACGGAAAATATATAATACATTGAACAGAATTGATTGAACTGTGATAAAAGAAAAATTGATAGAGAATTCAAATGATATTATTCGTATATATTATTCATATGTCATTCGGTGATAAGTAGTAATAACGAGAATACACATAAAAAATCTTTATGGGATATTGATGACTAATTCGGTGTGGTATGGCAGCGTAGTGATATTGGCGCACTGGGGATTCAACATTATTTCCACTTAACGAGGGAAATATATCGACGTTATATATCCCCTCAGTAGAAACGCAGAATAGATTGCTATATCGCGGCTTAATTATCGATATTTTTTATCGGTACATGTTTTAAGTGGAAAATATGCAGTTCAATGATGATTTCAATAATAATAAATGTCAAATTAAAGAGCGATTATTGCTGGGAATTCACGCTGATACGAGGTATGGGTTTTGCAGTAGGGTATTACAGTTAAGATCTCAATGTGAAAATAGGCCCAATAGTCCGTTGTTCATGTATGAAACTAATAACGATAACCATTGTTTCCACTTGGATAACCAACACCACCGTCGTTTCGGTAGCCATTTCCTGTAGCTTCTTGTGTGTAAGTGACTACCGGTCTGAAACCATTTTGATCGGCAATGTACTCGACAGTCTGACGTCTGCCGTCAGGCAACAGGACGTAGTAGACACCACGTGTCACATCATCGTCACGACTCTCTTTATGTCCAAAATCATTTCCACTTTCCGCATCATTCACCATATATTCGAATTCGTATTTAGCTGGCGACTGAAATTATAAACCACGGGGGAAAATTTGGTTAACGTCTCGCTGAGTTTGAACGCGATGTTTAACGTGAGTGGCGTTAATGAACTTACGTCATTGGATCCATCATCGTAACCACCACCGGCTCCACCGCCGGGTGGTCCATACTGCTGATTCGGCGGAAGGTATTGATTTGTTCCAAATCCAACGTTTTGTCCATTTTGCCCTGACGAACCATCCCCGGAATACTCATTTTTACGGGGTGGGCCGTATTGTTGCTCGGGAGAGAGATATTGACCAATTGGTGGCTCTGGGCGGCCTGAGGCTAAGGCTGATACTAGGAGCAACATCAGTGCTGATTCCAGGAACATCTAAATCCAACACGATGGGAAATTATACAAAAATTTCTATATTCATCATATTTTCATTTGCTTTTACCGAAAAAGTAATAGTCGTGGTCCGAACTGTTACCGAATGCTACTGTTATGTATACTGAACTCCCAATGGTAAACAAATTGTTCGGGATATTTAGGTAAACAATGGAGATATTAGAAACGTCCAATGTTGCTCTAAAATGCTTCACGCTCGTAAACCAAATAAATCATTATGAAAAAAAAAAAAACAAGAGCTTATTACTGGTTCCGTATGAATTATGTCAGAAAACTAGAAATTCCCATACTTGGTTGTGACCCCTTACTCCATGTTCTCCATTCCTTGTAAATATAATATGACGTGACCTATCATAAAGCATTAACAAATTTCCCAAATACTGCTAACGAAAACAAAGTAGAGTATCATTAGAATTTGCTAACAAAAAGGTTTCGATTGCAGCGAATTTCTACGAAGCAAAAGTTGTGTATTCAATTGGCGAAAAGTGAGAACACAAAAGAGGAGACTCGACGATAATGAATCAATTCGAGTCGGATAGTGTCGCAATGCGTAACTGCAGGAGTTCTATCCATTAGGCGTTAAAATCTGTAATACCAATCTCTAGTGCTTTGTGCCCCCTTCCCTGTATTCATCGAACACTGGGATTCATGGTGTTGGTGTTTTGGCACAGCTTCTGGATACTCGAAAATTGGGATATGGGACAATAAAGATTCGGTACAGCGCCTTGAGTGTTGTATAGTAACACTATAGCAGTATTTCTGCTATAATCATTAACTTTCCCAT
Source organism: Fopius arisanus (assembly GCF_000806365.1). NCBI lineage: Eukaryota > Metazoa > Arthropoda > Insecta > Hymenoptera > Braconidae > Fopius > Fopius arisanus. The sequence continues at coordinate 646,209 of NW_011887747.1, read as the reverse complement.
TATGTTGAATACAGCACACGTAAACGGGCACAGTGGACCTCTCGGGACACGTAGGATTTGCCGGATATTTCTCGCTAGATCTGCTTTATTTATTTTTTTGTTTGTGTTATGGGATATTTTTATTCTCGTCTCCTACGCTGTTTTTAATTTCTTCCATAATTATTCGATTGGGATCCCTCCCCAGTTTCCCTTATCTTTTTTCTCTTTATATGCTCTACTTAGACTCAGAACAACAATAATGTGCTGATTCAGTCATGGTTATCACCGCGATGTATATTGGTCAATGGTGCGCGTGACGAGATGTCATCAACATCGCGATCTCTTACAAAGTCATTGGTGAATGGAAGATGCGCTGAATGCGCTGAATACTTTTTCTATGTTGGCACGGTTGAATGATAAAGACCAAGACAAAGCGGTATACGTTGGGGAATAAGTTTTGGTGCCGTAGAGCTCGGAATTGACGTAATATTGCACACGCATCTCTACAGATGATGTCTTCCGTGTCATGCTCGTCTTCACGCTGAATGCAAATGCTGAACTATTTTATTCCAAGTTTTTTCCATATAACTCCGTATTATGCTCCGGGGATTTCCGTATTGAAGAATTAATAAAGGGAACGATGTGCTGGAATATTGGGAGCAACGTGGAATTTTATTTTTCATCAGAAAACCCCTCACTCTATTACATACCATGTTTTTCAATGCAGGGTACATAATTAATTCTAATTAAAATAATTCTAAAAAAAAGGCCAATAGTACTATTCTCTGTGGTCTAGTCCATTTGTTCATTATATGGTAAAGGATAGGGTATTGTAAAGCGGTCGACTTCTCATAGGCCGGGAATTTCATTAGTTGTATACAACTTAAGCGGTCTTTCTATATTATTATATTGCAGCTTGAACATCTGTATGCCAAGTCCGAAAGAAAGCAAATTGAAAAATTTCCAAGAGACTTTTTCAGCTAAAACACCTCTTCGAATCCAGCCAAGAATTCCCCGTATAAAAATTATTCTTTCATCAAAGCTTTTCCAACGGATAAATTAATAAACAAATAGTTGGAACAAGGGAGTTTAAGGGAGAGGAAAATGGAAGGTATATAGTAATATACTTACCATGATGGAATCCTTTATGAATCGGTGATTGCGTCTGCCAATGGTTAAAATTAGTTAAATACGGAATGACACTTGCAATGAGGGATTGACGTTGATCTGGTGTAATGAAAACGCGTCTATATTAATAGTGCGAAAGATGGCAATGGGATGCCGAGTGCGAGGTAGCATCTCCCCTGTGGCTGGTTTTATACTTTCGCAGAGGGCCCGTCGAGGATCATCCTCCCGTTCTCCGATATGTAACATCACGAGCAAGGCCGTTGCGCCATCATGATTTCCTTACACAACGGGACCGGACCCCGTCGATCTTTCGGGGATGAATTCTGTTATTACGCACTCCTTCATCAAGCTACTTGTATCGCACCTCTCGCCGTTTATCTCTTCCTTTTTTTCTATCTCCTTCTCCATTTCCCCTTCATCAACACTCCGCACTCCTTGGAAGGTGTTTTTAGATTTAGACTGCTACCGTCGAGTGTGTAATTGAGACACTGCCGATTATCGCTCGATTGACCGATCGATGATGCCGCTGCATCCCTAGGCAAAATTTATCATCAACTTTCCGTTTCTTTGCTCGATCCATCGAAATCGTATAATAAATTAACGTGTCGTTGTAGCAAGAGCGCATCGTTATTTTAAGCCAGTCGCGATTTATTACATTCATTTTACTTTGTGATACGTCTTCTTTTTCACGATTAACCTCGCTGGTGTTACTAATTATCCGCCTTGTGCCCAGCATCCACTAATCGACTTTTTCAACGTCGGCGGCCACTGGTAACGATGTTGGAAAAGAGAAAAAAATCTCCCAATGGAGAAGAGGAAAGAGGCCATCGAAAAAAAACCTGGGGCGATATGAAGTCGTAAAAGAAAAATTATGACATAACAATTGCAATGCATCAGAATTGAGCGGCAGCCAATTATCAAACAACATGGTATATTCTTCTGGTAATTCTCTCGCGCCATAGTCGTTATTCATTTGCAATTAATTTATGATTGTATACATTGTCCCAATTAACTTGGCCAGAAAAGTGCTTGCCAAAGCGACCTTTATTTTCTGGCCGAGAGGATTTAAATCTGATTGTCCATAAAAATAAAAATAAAGGTGTCTTTTGCTCTGTTGAATCTCAACTCTCGAAATCATGTGTCTAGAAGGACAGAGAAGTTGTTGGTGCAGCAAGAGGGAAATACAGCTGCGCCTGAAGTATATCCTGGGAGGTAGGCAAACAGGTCGATAGAGGAAGCTACACAGAAGCCCAGAAGATGCAAAGGATGCTCCGAGAATGTGTTCCATAGAGAGATAATGTGATACTGAGTATTCATATTTTGTGTGATGCCTTTCATGCGAAAAGTACCTGATAAATCACTGCGTGTTTGTTATTTTCGACTTTTCAATCGCATCCTATAAAATATTATAACGGATAAGTTAGTAAATTTACCCACTAGTGCATTCTTTTAAAAATCTTTTCCTACACTTATCACTTTCTCAATTCGTTTTCTTTAACAAACATTAGCACCAATTTTCGGTAAACAAACTTTGAGCTTATCTCTCACGTATTGAGTATCAGTGCACGAATAAGTTTTCACTCTCTCTGTGTAGAGGGCATACGTGTAGCTTGACCAATGCAGGAAATTTAACTTTCTGCCTCAAAATTGCAGTAAGAAGTAGGCACTTTCGACCGAGGTATGAAGAAAATATTCATACATCATATACACGATTGAATTTTAATTGCAGTGAAATATTGATCGATTCACTCAATAGGCGTCAGTTAATCTGCGATCTATATTAATTGGTAATCGAGTGATGCACACAATGGAATTTTATTGCTAGTGAAAGTGCAACTTGTATTGTTGTGGAATTTTTTTCTCTCAAAATTTCAATCATTTCAATCGCAAAAAAAAATTTTCTTTCCAGGGTTGCAAAGTATGTAGGAGCTCCAGGAATATTCCAAGGCTTACGCTCCTCTGCCAGTTGATCCTCTTGTACGTGCAGAAGCTACAGCAGGATGAGCAATTCGGGCAATGTTGGAAAGAGCGGCAGATTTTCCCCTAGGTGATGCATATAAATCGTTGTAAATTCATAACGACGCGGGGACAAGCTTAATATGTTGTGCCTCATGAATGGCCAGTATGTGAGCAGCACGTACGGTGTATTTGCTTGATATGAGCCAAGAGTTAGTGGGCTACCGAGGAGTGCGTGACGAACACCCGACCAGAGTTACCCTGTGCCGCACGATCCTCATAAATTATTGTCCCATGCTATTGCAATAGTTTTACACTTTTAACATCTTCCTTATGAGCCATCAATATTTTCTAACATGAATATTTAAATTTTCCAACGTCAACCTCAGGAACCTCTAGTTTGAGTTCCAAAATCGTCAAATCCATCCGCGCGGATGGGCTGGCCAGAGGGCCCCAATGATATTACTAAACCATCAACAGCAAAAATTTGCCAATTGGGTTTGCGTGGAAATATTGATGTCCCGATGGGTCCAGCTCATCAAGTTTCCAGTATTTCGGGCTTAGCTGTAATTGTATTGTGTGTTAAAAATCTAATGAACGCCAGATGGCAATCTTGACATTTTATTGGATTTACCTCTTACAAAGCAACTGAAAATATATTGTTCGTCTATTTAATTAGTAATGTTCATTAAAGTTTATTTATTGACAATGGAATATGGGGGACAGAGAAATAACTTTGTAACACAGTGGATTTAATACGTTAATTTTAATTTATTGAAAATGGCACGAGGAAGAAATGTCTGTTCAATACGACTTGCCAGAGCCGACTAAAGTGGTCAACAGGGCCAAAAAGAGAAAACGTCATAATGTGACAGTGGATCCCCAGTCCCTTTGCCATATGACCTCATGGCTTATGTTTATGTCTAATCCTAACATCTCTCTCTATGTTGATACATTTTTGAAACCATAGACTCATATAAATCAATTCGTAGAAAACTGAGGCTATATTCTAACAATTGACAATTATCGTCTCGTATTCTTCTGTCTCCTCGGTCTTACTGGTCTAGCGGATCTCGGAAATCGAACTAGCCCCCTATTTCAGGACTAATGTTCATTTCAAAAATGAAATATTCAAAAGTCATTTATCGAGCTACCAATCTACACAAAGCTCAGTCAAAATTAAACCTTGTAAAAAAAAATCATGTCTCAATGTTAATTATACGGGGAATGTCTGGCAGAGAATTTATTCTAGGAATACTCATCCAGTAACTCTTATACTCGTCATTATTATTATGATCGGATCGATTGAAAATATTATGGCAGAGGCTCACTCGAGTCCAACTTTCACTTGAGTGCACTTGAGGCCTTTTTTTCCTTCACATTTTCTTCATGCTCTTTCTTTCTATAATTATTATCGAATCACTGACTTTTCCAGACTCCCTGGAGCTGAATGGTTGATCTTCACTTAACCAATTAGAATTGTAATTGAACGGAGGCTGCTTTGGTAGTTGCATTGAAACGTCGTACTTGGGATTCTGAGGTTATGAACCCTTATACCATAAATCGCCCGGGTAAAAAGCTCCGTGTATTTGCTGTACCTCCCCAGTTAGATTCGCGAGAATGACTGAGACAGAGGAGAATTGAAATGCCCTACGGTAAAATGTACTTCAGCAGAATGTGGTTTCCTCCTTTTTTTCGTTTTGCCTTTTTTCATTTAGTGGTTTAGCGCCGGTATTCAACAGTTGAAGATCGTTGACTTCCCATTTTTAAGCAAGCCAGCGTGCAGGAGGAGCTGAATTCTTATCGAGTTATTAATTTGAAGCCTGGTCTGCACCTAGTCTCGAGAGATTATTATTCATGGGAGGAATGACCCTTTTATAATCTCGAGCTCTTCAAGTTTAAACAGAATTCATTTGTGATAGAAGCAATCTAATGAGTCCTTCAAGAACTCTTTCTCTCGTTCGTCAGATAATTTAGTTTTTTCCACTCTTTCCCTCATCACTATTGATTCAATGGTCTTTTTTGCTCATTTGGGTCAGAATCCATTCGCTAAAACGCTTTAAGATTATTAGTATAAAATTATTTATATCTCTCAATGTGAGTTAATTAACGGTTCGGGGAAAATATTTGTTTCTCCCCATATAGTTTTCAGATCTGGAATCAGGAGGTGAAAAACTACTAATTCAGGTAAAAATCAGCATCAAGTTCCGAGGCGGGGCGAGTAATAGACATTTACCAAGAATGGGATACAATTCCGATATAATCCATTATTTTGAAATTGTATTTAATCGCTCATCAATTAACAATGGATAAATAACATGGACAAATAACAATTAAAATGGAACCTGGGTTGGTGGGTTGAATATAGTGCAATAATTAGCGGATGATTAAATAGAAAAGCTGAGAAAATAGAGATCTATAAAATGTTCAGCTACAGGCGCACTGACTGATGCAACTTATGAAGATGAAAAGGAAAAGATGCGGCTCGGTGCAATGCAGTATACAGTACATCATCAAGAGTGGCAGAATAGTGCGCTTGATTCGTAGCGTCCATATACCTCCCTCGATCTTTTGCCTCTTGCGTCATTACATAATCGTGCTTTCTTGTATTTTGTTCACTGAATAACGTTCACTGAGCCCAGGCTAGGTCACTACATCATCATCAGGCGCACACTGAAAATGCCTAGTGGGCACCAATTCTCTCTGAGATGCTCTATATTGCATAACATTAGGACACCACTACGGTGCACATTATCGCTGATGATGTTGGTACAAAAGCCGATGAATTGAAGCCCCGCGATGCGTATTAATAGAGGGGTTTCATTGATCATTCCAATTCATAAGGGATTTATGATATTCCCCACGGATCGTTACCAATGGAATGCCGGGAATGGAACTCTAGAAAAGAGGTAGAAATATAATTTTCAGGGGAAGGGTGGAGAAAGGAAAAGAAAAGGGATACAAACTAGATAATAAGTCTCGAGTACTTATATCTCATTTTATGGGAAGAAACTTGAGAGGGAAAGGTCGAAAACAAGAGTATATCCGTTACGCAAAGGGTGAGCTATTAGTGCGAGATCACTTATCTCAAGTTGGGATCTTCTCAAGGAAGAGTGGCTTCCTTTTGATGGTAAGCCGACACTGTTGGTTTTGGTCTGACCACACGATGCATCGTCGTACCGTTAAATTTTCAACACCGTTATTTATACAAGATTCCGGTAATCTCATTCTTGTTGAGAGCACCAATTCAATTCACCACGTGCATTGTTGAAATTGCTTTAACTGGTTCCCTTTTTATTTTAGCGTGGCGCCGTTGTTGTGTAGTTTTTATTCATTTTCAGTTTTTATATAGAAAGGATATTTTATTTTTGACTGCAGATATATAGGTCGTTAGAGAAAAATTACAGATTCATAAATAGTTGATCCATTGAAATCTTAAGAGAGTATCATTGAAGTCAATTTTACGACTAATTTTTACACTAATACAAGAAAAAGCGTCCGTTGAACGAGCATGTTTTCATTTGAAAATAGCAATAAGCTTTTTTAGTTAGCAGCCAATATAATTCTTGAAGCAATCTTTACCCAAAATTACCAATTGCTGGCACTGAATGTTGATTTGTTTTTCGATAATTCACTTCGCAATCGATTGCACACTTGAATCAATCATGCGCGTACTTATAGTAGTGAACAGCGACTATTCAGTTGAATACAAGTAAACGTCCCTCCATTACTATATTTCTATAATCATCTTTCACTCGGAATTTTTTGCCGTTGTTTGTCTTCTCCCTTGTCACGAAAATTTCGCCGATTGAATTTGGCGTTGAAGTAATAGGCTCTCGTGTGCTTCAAACGCATTCCTCTTTGAAATTAGTTTAAGAAGAGATGAGATGACGGATGCAAATTGTTTTTCACGTGCAGGAGTCCGGAGAATATCGAGCTCCGTGAACCGGATAAGTGCGCGTACAGAGGTCTGTTTGATTTCTCACTCCATTTCGTGATTCCTACCTCCTCCCACAAACCTCACAAGCCGTACATCTGGGTTTATATTGCTCAATCGTGTATTCCTGTGTGCAGAGCATTTGGTAAACAATGACCTCCCACGGTACATTTGCGTTCCATGATCCTATTGAGTTCTACTATTTGACATTGTGTATATCCGCCCACTCGACTCATTCAAGTCTCGTTGTCCACTCGATGCCTACTCCGTGCCTATTTTCCATTGCCAGAGGAATAAAACGTAAGCAGCCATTGCGAGTACAACCTGGCGATAATAATTGAGAGTATGACAGTGAGTGAATCTCCCATTCCTTTATTTTCCGACACACTGGGTGTAAAGTGAAATTTGACGCATGCGCAAACTCCCATTCGCCACTCATCGTGACCACAAATATTGTTCGATACTCGCTGCAAATTTTTTTTCTACATTCGTGCACAGAGAAAAATCATGAATAAAATTATCCTGGTGATAGGATAAAAGTGTACCATGACTCACTTTTGAGGAATTTTTAATCTGACGATTAGCAAAAATTGATATAAAAATAATAAAATTTATTAGAAGTAAAATACATTTCATCTTACTGGAGCAGAATTTTCCGCATACAGCGAAAATTGATCAAAATTTCTATGAGTATAAATAAATAATCTACATTAGAGGAAAAAAATTACTGTTATTCAATTAGTTATTACACTGGCATAAAAATAATGTTTATCCGCTCAAGTCAATAAATTTTATCAGGTTTACTCATCTCTCTCTTTAATAGAATGCGTGTAAGAGAGAGGCAATGAGAGGATCCCTCTCCCTAACCCGGCCTCTAACCTCTCCCGAACAAGGTCCATGTGACGCAATTTATCACAACTGCCGGGGATTTCAATTTTTTTAATTTTATTCATAACAAATAGATGAACCAACTGATTGAAATTTCACTTGCGCCATTTGATAGAAAAACCATTCAAGTGTTTTCAGTGAAAAAAAATCCAAACGTTCACGGCGGAGATAATTCCATTGGGGTTTATGTTTTTTTTCTCAAATGGCAGCACGTGCCATTCAATTCCAGCAAATAATTGTTTATTGTTGACGGAAATGTATTGTAAACCTGTGTGGTGCGTGATAAAGTCGTTTTAATTGAGATTGGTATTTTTTACCATGACAGAACAGTAATTTTGGTATAGAAAATCATACAAATCCTACAGATGTTTGATCATTTTTATCCTCCCATACTGAAAATTTTTGTTCTACTAAGGATACAGATTATATTGTTAAGGAAAAATTAATTCCGAAATATTTTTAAAATCTATCTCATCAAAAGATAATTATTGGATCATGGGAAAATCAGTACATAATTATTCTTTCACGAGGATAACTTTTACTCAAAATTTCTCTCGGTTTGGAACTATATCACTTGCTTCCGGCGCTTATTGTGGTAAACCTCTCAAACGCCCAAAAATACTTTCCCGCAGTCGTATCGGAATGTCTTATTTCCTACCTTGAGCAGTATTCCATAATCGATAACGAAGAGGTTGTACACTGTGAATCTGATATTCGTGGTTTCCACCCGGCGCGCGAATGATTCTATCTGGAACATTTGTAATCAATGGATAACTGGAAAAAACTTGCATCTTTTCAATTAGTAGCAATCTTCTTCATATATAAAGAAGAGCATAATTCAATTCGAGAGTATCGAATTGAAGAAAATCAAAATTGAAATACATAATTCTAATCGGAGCTAAAATACAATACATACAATACGATATATGTATAATTTCATGCATATAGAGAAAATTATTTTCTTGGAAATAAAAGGATAAACTAGAAACTATCATGGCGAAGGGCATGCAGGAAAATCCTGATATAAAAAGAAGGAAGAAAATCGATCTCGAAATATCTCGAATGACCGTAAGGGTAAGTGACCGGTACGAAAAAAATCGACCTGCCGCCACAACATCGTAGCTAAACCTCAAACATTTCGAGCGGATGCGCGTACGGAGCACGCGCCGATGATCCCGTATGAAGAAAATAGAAAAAGCAATAGCATTAGTGATTTGGATAGACGTAGACACCACACAATTGAATGAGGGTAAAAAGGTGTTCTGTTTAATACCTTAATTGCAATTTTTTAGTTGAATAAAAAACCGTTTAAATCAGAACCATTTTTTCATTACAATGAAAGCCAAATGCTTTATTCGTAATTAGATTTTTTTGTCATTTTTGTTGCTCTATGGATTTGTGTTAGACGCTTCGGGGTAAAATTGTTGTATTGTAGAACATCTGGTGCCTGTCATTGTTAATCACACATCATGCATTCATGCTCATAACTGTACCATTCGAGTACTATTACCTCCTGCCTAAGCAAATGATGATCCGAGTTTGTCTGGCATTCATAGAGGAGAATACTGAGATACTTTCCCTGCTCGAAAACACGTACAGATTTTGTACTTTGACAATGTGGACGTGTAATAGCCCAAGTTCGAGTACCGACGTGCGTGACAAAAGAGTCGATGCTTTTGTGCATTGTGCTCTCGTTTATCGCACTTTCGCGCTTGGGTATTACACCGTATAATACGTGATGATGACGGTTGGAGATATGTCAGAGAAGAATTTAAGAGACATTTTTACTGCATGGACCATACAATCCTTCAAAATTTTAGTACTGAAAATGTTTTGACAATGGCATTGTTTCAATGGTTTGTATGATGTCACTGGAATAAAGTCGAAAGTGAATGCGGTTGAGTAAATCTTTTTAACAATATTGCAGTTGTATTCGTGGATGCCCGTCGAGTCGTTGAGTGCAAGGAAAAGAGAAATGGACATTTAAAAAAAAATATGATTGTACATTGATGTCAGAGGTTTGATGTGAATTGCAATTTTTGCGAGTCAGTGAGGATGTAAAATGGACGAGTGGGGCAAGATCATATTTTATTTTTTTTCCCCCATTTTTCTTGTCTTTTATCTTTAATTTTCTGAGAAAAGCTAGCAAGGGGCTGAGAAAATGAAAAGATACTTGGGAATGAGATTATAAATATGAAATGGTAAATCTGAATTTTAAATGATCAAAATTTACCTGAGAATTAACGGAATGAGATGCATCAATAATAAGTACACATTTTAAAAGAAAAAACATCACCAGGAGGAGTTCCATGGTAATGTCCGCGTAATGAGCTTGGACTTGATACGCTGTATAACCGAGATGCAGGTGTACAAAAATCCAGGCTATGGAGCTACTGAAGCTGACCAAAAGAACCAAAGCGTATGTGTTATTGACTGTGGCAACGACATCAGCTAGGAGTCCATAAGCTTCGCTGAGTAATTTCACCCTGAACACTGGAGAAAAACAAAAGGGAAGGAGAAATAGATTACAGCGATGAAAAGTTATGTCAAGGACGAATGTCATGATTCATTTCAACAGTTTCAAAAGAATTGCTCACCGTTGTTCATGTCCAGTGAGAGATTGCCGGGAATATTCTTAGCGGTATTAGTCATTGTTGGAATCAAATCATTGATTACTTCGTTTCGTTTTCTGACTCTCATGCACATAGCGACGAATGGTACAGTTGCAAAACTGCTCACTAACTGTGGTAATTGATTCGTAATACAGACAAGAACATACGTATTTTTTCTACTTGCGCTCTGTAAGTTAGCATACTCAATAAAGCCCATCAAAACCGTGAGCATTCCGATAGTGAGGATATGCACATGTTGAGCTTTCATGAAGGTTTTGTAAATGAATTTAACGTTAAGTAAATTTAGTTTTTCATCATACTTGAGAAGTAACGAATTCGAATTTTCATCATTGATTCTATTTAATATACTGCCAGCAACTATAAGTACGCAACATAAAATATCCATGACGAATCCAACTGGCTTTATCCTTATTGATTTTGAGATTATTCGCCACTCGGTGACTATGTCATTTGCGTAATCTATTGTCAAGGATACCATAACGCAGTATAATATCCAGAAGATTAGCATGTATAAATAGCCAATTGCCTTTATTCTCTCTATAATTAATGGACGTAATCCTGAAATGAAGGTGTTAATTATCAGGAGAGTACACAAACCTAAGTAACAATTGTACGTGGTTAATTCTAACCGATAATTCCGGTCACCCAAGCCGATGGCCAGCTCTCTTCGATGATATTGTGCGGTTGGAGGAGTTTCATATTGAAAATTTTCACTTGAGTTAAGCTACTGGTGTTACGTATCAGCGTATACTGATGGTCGAGATGGAGGGAAAAAAATGACAATCGCGTGATTTCCACCATAACAGCGCTGCATGTGTCTAAAAAATGTATAGTGTTTGTTGAATTGATATGCGTGTTACCATTTTCATGTGGAAAATAATTGCGAAAGCTTGCACAGTGGGTATTGATATAACATTTTTAATGATCAATGATCGGTAGTAGCAAGCATACATGAAAAATTAGTGACGTGGAATGAGTCCATATCCTCCTAATGTGATTGAACGAGAATGACATGCAGTCTGACAGAATCCGCAATATTATAGCGGTGGGGCAGATACAATTAATATAAAATCAATAAAATAAAGCCCAAGACCACCATCAACACAAATAAAATTGATGGGGGAACTTTATTTCAACGAGTATTTTTAGAATACATTAATTGCGGAAACGTTCTGTTTTCAATTAGTCGCTGACGGGTCTCTGATGTGCTACTCTAAATTGGAATATGAATGGGTTTAACTGCGAATAAAAATGTAACAATAATTCTGATATGAAACGACGACGTGTTTGCACACTCAGTGAACGCTATGCATAGTGATAATCTTTTACGGATGCTAAACATTAAGACTTGTAATTCTGCCATTTTTTAAGATCAAAAAAGATCAGACAAAATAATAAATAATTCACGGAAATAGCATCGCCCATGATTATAAGTAGTAAAACTACAGTTTGTGTTTCCCTCACTTTTCAGCCTTACACCATTCCCTGCATGACGATGAATGCTTCAATGAGAATCGATTGAATGAAAAAATTGATTGAAATTTTCGATAGGCGCCAGTATTTTCTTAAATATCTTCCAATCAGTATTTGTAACCCTCGCCTCCAGGTGCCGGATAGGTGGCTGTGCCTTCGTAGCGAATCATCGGTCGATATCCACCGGCATCGGCAACGTAATCAACGATTTGTGTCCTTCCATCTGGCAATAAGACGTGATAAGAGCCTTTGGCCTCGTCATCCTTACGCATTTCTCGGTGGCCAAAGTCTAACCCTGCCGCTGCATCTTGCACTTCGTACGAGTACTCGTAGTTCACTGGGTCCTGCAATCATTTGGAGTGGTGTGTAAATATTTGTGACGAATGAAGCGAATTAAGAAATTGAGCAGAATGATAAATATGGTAAATACCCCGGCCCATTCGTCTGGATGACCAGTACCACCTGGTCTTGGGCCTACACCACCTGAGGGTGGTAAATACGCCGGTCCTTGTGGGACACTCTGGACTCGTACCAGCATCATCGCTAAGAGCACTACCTACAATTTATTGGATAAATTGATGAATGATGAATCGATGAATTTCAAATATTTCAGAATATTTGAGGAACATTGAAGTTTTAAGGCCAATTTTGCACCTAAGCTCTCAGTGAAATCTTCGTGGATTAAATATTGATATCGAAAAATCTGCCAGACGAAATAGATTAAAAAGTGGAGTTGATAATTCCTGTGGAATTAAAAAGCTTAGACTCACCTTCGAAATCATGAGGGGCCTGGTACGTTCTTTCCGGTCTTCAGAAAACTAAGATAAGCGGATGACTGCGCGCAAGACTTTATACCAGACGGCAGACTGCTCGTGCAATCCAATGAAAACTAAAATACTGTGATTTGCTCTCTTGTCTGTGTACATAATGCAAAAGTATAACCATTAATAAAACGTAATAACAAAACCGCAGCATTTGTCAGTAATCTTCAATTGTATTGTACATGAAATTTGTCTCTCCGTTTGCTGAGCATCAGTGATCATTTTTATTATATTGAAATACGTCAGTATTTCGCGCGCTGAGTTATCAAATAAATATGATTTTTATGAATTTTCAATTTGTAATTAAATAGATCAAATTGGGAGAGGAGGATAAGTAAAATCTGGTGTTAAATCCATTTGCAAATTTATTCTACATTGAATTATAAAAAATAATCACGGATTATGTTCGTTGTGATTATTAAGTAACGTACTTTACAATTTGATGGGATGAAAAATTCAACTAGAACAGTATTAATTTTTAATACTAAGCGACCAAAGTTCAGTATAATGGATTATCTACTTGATATCTGGTAACGATGAACTAAGGTATGAGTATTATGTGTACATAGATGTGTGCGAATTCAATACTGCATAAATATGAATCGAAATCTGAATAAATCTATTCTGTTATAATTGGATTTGCCCTCCAATGAGATGTTTCGACTTCAATCCTTTCATTGCATCGTTTTGCATAAATAATTTTGTTTGCATCGTAAGCCAATACTGGGCTGGGATCAATTATGATTGTATATTGTTCATCTATTATGATGTAAATTATAAGCACAGGTTTAGTATTGATATCCACCATTTGCAGCAGCATCACCGCCACTTCCCGATGGATATTCGCCCTGATTACCACCAAAATTACCCCCCGGTTGATTAGAGGGATATCCTTGATTTCCACCGGCATTTTGTCCGCCAAATCCTCCGCTTCCACTGCCAGGGCGCCCAGAGGGATACCCTAAAGAGGATTTTTTTTTATTATTTGTACATTTTTTACGCATCAAGAGACCATAATATAAGTGCTATATACCACTGTCTCCACCAAATCCTCCGTTACTGCCAGAACCGCCCGAGGGATAACCGCCTCCACTGCCACCGAAATTGTCTCCCCCTTGGCCACCGGAATTACCAGGTCCACCAGATGGATAACCCGAGTCGCCTCCAGGTCCCCCCGAACTGTAGCCGCCGGCATTGGCTTCACCCTCGTACCTTATCTGTGGTTTGAACCCGTCTTGATCCGCCTCGTACTCAACAATTTGCTTTCGCCCATCGGGCAGCAGAACATTGAACATTCCCTGGGCTCGATCACCATCACGGCTCTCCGTCTGTCCGAAATCAAGTCCTGATTGAGCATCCTTAACTTCGTAGTTGAAATCGTACTTGGCCGGTTCCTGGGACAAATTTTTATTTTTCTACCAAATGCTACCTAATTGTTATCGCGACAATTTCAATGATTTAATAACTATGCCCCAGGTTACTACTGAAATTCATTATTTTTTTCAATGCTTACGTTGCTCTCTTCACCGCCTGGCCCACCGCTGCCATAACCACTTGAACCACCACTGGGACCCCCTGAGGCGTATCCGTCACCAGGAGCTCCAGCGGCAGGAGGTGCATAACTGTCGGATGGGATTCTACCCCCTGAGCCTCCTCCAGATCGTGAAGATCCTCCGATTCCACTGTTGCCACCTATAGTGAGATTTAATGGTAATCATTAAATTATTCAGTACTCAGCCAAGTAGGTTTAAAGAATTCAGACTACCTCCAAATCCACCGCCACCACCTCCAGGTGCTCCGTAACTATCAGACGGCCTTCCACCCCCTTGACCTCCAAAGCCACCCTGACCAGCAGGGCCACTTGGATAACCTGCCTGCCCATTTTGGCCTCCCTGCTTCCCAAATCCATTTCCGCCAGCATTTGGTGCTCCATAGCTATTTGAGGGTGGACGACCACCTTGTCCTCCCTGCTGTCCAAATCCACCTTGTCTTCCCTGCTGTCCAAATCCACCCCCTCCTGTCCCAGGAGGTCCATAATTTTCTGAAGGTCTTGGAGGTGAGGTGTTTTGTTGTCCAAAACCACCTTGTCCACTTTGTTGTCCAAATCCACCCCCTCCTGCCCCAGGAGGTCCATAACTATCTGACGGTCTCGATGGTGAGGTGTTCTGTCGTCCAAAGCCCCCCTGACCACCCTGTCCACCCTGCTGGCCAAATCGAGCAGTGTCTGAGCCAGGAGGCCCGTAACTACTGGAAGGGCTATTCCCCAGGCCACCTTGTCCTATCTGCCCCCCCTCCTGCCCAAAACTACCGCTTCCTGACCCAGGAGCGCCGTAACTACTTGAAGGTCTGCCGCCTTGGCCTCCCTGGCCACCCTGTTGACCAAATCCACCTCCGCCGGATCCAGGTGTGCCGTAACTATTTGATGGTCTGCCCCCCTGTCCTCCCTGGCCACTCTGGCCACTCTGGCCACCCTGACCACTCTGGCCGCCCTGTTGGCCGAATCCATTACCCCCAGGGGCGGGAGCACCGTAATTACTTGAAGGTCTACCCCCCTGTCCGGCCTGCTGCCCAAACCCATTACCACCGGCATTGGGTGCACCATAACTACTCGAAGGACGTCCGCCCTGACCCCCTTGACCGCCTTGCTGGCCGAATCCACTCCCCTGTCCTCCCTGTTGACCGAATCCACCACCACCACCACCTGCGCCAGGAGTCCCGTAATTATTTGATGGCCTACCTCCCTGTCCCTGTCCACCTCCTGATGGTGGCCCGTACTGACTGGACGATCCCCCGCCCCCTCTACCACCACCACCACCACCACCACCACCACCACCACCAGGTGGTAAATAAGAATTGACAGGTGGCTCTGGTCTCGCCAAAGCGACCGCTAGAATTGTTGCTGCTAGTGTCAACTGAAAAACAAAATTAGTAACAGCATTAATATGCCTTATGTGGAAATAATTATCAAACAATGAATAAAAAATCACCTTAAACATGGTGAGGGCGAATTTCGCTATTATCCGATGAGAAAGGAAGGAATAACAAAGCTTCTTCTGATGCAGGTTCCCCATAAAGGGGACTATTATAAATCTCGTTAACTTCCTCTGTGTCAAATTGAATGCTTCAGCGCACTATACCGCGTACACAGTGAATAAAATGCACCCACCACCTGTGAGCGGTGTCGTGGGAATGACAAACCCCGTTGCTTCTAATCCGCTTTATATATCCCCGAAGACGATCCAAGATTCTAAATCGTGGATTTAGTGCAACTGGGTGAGATTTAACCAGTGGTAAGATCGAGGTGGTCGCGTTATGCCACTGGCGTTATCCCATCGGGTGACGGTCTAGCGGATCTTCAAGCAGACGTCGGGACAGAAGGGGGGAGGAAGGGGGTTAGCCATTTATGAAACATATTGCAGAGCGAATCCTGGTGGCATCCTCGGAGATAACGAGTCACCATGTCTGCCGCTCCGTTTCTATCTCCGGATACATTTCACACTCCAACACATGGGAATTGTTGCAAAACGGTTATAAGATCTGTACAGTTGGATTTATCGAGCCAGATGTTTTTATCTTGATCGGGCATTATTTCTCCAACGTATTTCTCCCCTTATTGCCCTTAATTTTTCATCAAACTGACAATTTATATCTGCATAGCATTAAAAGATTGATCGATCATGCTACGCATGTTGTCATCAATGTATGTCAGAAACGTCGGGGAAGCCTCGGGCCAATGCGATACTATCGTTTAACATGTAAATTAGAACGCGGCTGAGTTCTCCTGACGGTCGATGAAAGGATCATCCGCGCTACGCAACTATTGATGAACAATTTTTCACTCCTCAAAAGATTTCGCGATCAAGGAGCGATGACATACCGCCGCTGTGAGAATCTTCGGAAGAATCATCATCTTCAGTGACAAGTACACTCACACGCTCTACAGAGAGAGAGGCAAAAAAGGTGTACGTCTCCTTGGGCTTTCAGACGTGTATGTTTTCAATGGATTGAGAAGATCCTTTATGCAATCGTTAACTCGTGCAGATGTATCGCGTCACACGTGGGACGTTCAAACGAGATGTGGTATACTGGGGCTGTTGCGTCATTGAGTTTATTGAAACTCCGCTTTCAATACGACACATAGATGCTCCGAATTATCTCATCCTCTCCGGTTTTTCATACAAAAATTTAGTAACATTTCAATTCATTAATTTCACTAATAATGCGGTGTGATCTACACAATATAGATGAATTGATGAGTCCATGCACCAATTCTTGTAGTTCCTATAGTGATTCATTTCCAAAGCACATTTATAATACATTAACCTATAAGCTTACGGATTATGAATAATAAACCCCACTGAAACGAAAATTGAAAGAGAAATGAGTGAGAGCTATATATATTTCTTCCCACGAACGTATCAAACGGAAGCATTTCGGCATGAATAGTGGCCTGGTATTGATTCAGCAAATTGTTTTATTCATCAAAAATCAATTTATCTGATTCGATTAGATAAGAGGAAAAAAAGGGATTATTTACGGGATCTTTTTTTACGTTGTTCCGATGCATTCGCCATTCCACAAATACTGCATCACTTAATCAGACAGCCAATTGGATTATTTCAGTTGAATCGTCACATACTGGATCGGAAAATTTTTGAATTAATAATGAGATTAATAAATGAACGACAGCGAGTAAATGCGACAATTGGTGTGATGATTCATTGGGTACGTTATTTCAGACGAGATAAAAGAGTGGGCTGTCTTATCTTCCATATATATCAGATTTGAATATTTTCAATTGAGGTTGATCATACAGGCTGCGAGATGCATACTATTGGTACATTATAAGAATTGGAGCGATGAGATAGCTTGAGGATACACCTCGATTCGCGGAACGTATTGGCGTTGTGCAATTCCACATCACTTGATCTAATTTAGCGCGCTAGCATCGATCTCCATGCCTTGTCGTATTCCAAATCTTACGAAAGTTGATGTTTTTTCTTTCAACTTCATTCTCCCATCGGTACATGACTATATAAATACTTTGTTGGCCCGACGGAGTTGAGCCACTTACGTATTAGAACTCTGCACGAAGAAGATCATATCCGTTAAAAGTTTTGGCCTCCAATAAAATAGGTTCGCACAGCATCAAAGAGTTGTAGTATCGTTTGGCAAAGGTTTGTTGAAAAATATTTTACTAACCAGTGGAAAAGGCAAAGGCAGATAAAGATAGTGAAAGAGGGAGAGAATTGCTGAGAGTTGGCTGGGTTTGAGAAAAGGCTTTTCGCTTGACCGAAACTTTGAAATGAGCAAAGGGTGGGCATCACTTTTACGAATGTACCTTATGCTGTGGTCAGCTTATGTGGGGGTATGTGGAGCTTTAAAAGGATGGGTGTGCAGCATAGCTCGAAGCTTTTCACGTTGGATTCTTTATTGCCCCGTCGCTTCTGGTAGATGGATTGCAAGTGGAACATCACCTTGTGTTAGTACAACCAGGGAAATTCTACCACCTAAACCACTTCCTCCAATAGTTCATTCTTTCTTGCTAGCCACGTTTTCCCTTTGATGGACCTCCTCTAGCATGAACATAGTTTGCCATGGGATATTGCCATCGAAGCAAATATTTCAGCGAGTTGGACTTTAAGTTGCATATGTGTTGAATTCTAATGTGTCCAATTGTATCGAGCCAGCGATAGCTTATGAAGGGCTGAGTTTTTTTTTTATTCATCATTCGCAATATTACCATAAAGCTTGATCCTCTATTTTTAAAGGAACAGAAATTTTTAAGATATATTGGCACCAATCTTGGTGTGGATAGTGGGAATAACGTTCGCATCTGTGCACATACAGGTGAAGACAGAGCGCCGGGAGGAAAACTATATAAACGTAACTTTACTTCTGATTCATACCGAATGTCGTGCGGGGCACATCTGAAAGTTGCACATACGCGTCACAAGTTGAAGTTTGTCGGAATTTCAATATTCTCCCTGGGGAATCTTCTAGATACGTTGGCGGCGGTATCTTCCAGAGGAAGGGGGGGTTTAGAGAGGCAATTTTCCCTATCAACCAATGCAGCTATGCCGAAGCTCTCCAGCTTCCCATTGCTTGTACTTTGAAAAAGAGTGAGTAGGTTCGATTTATATGCATTGCCGAGAAAATTGTCTAATGACGAATAGTTCGTGCGTAGGTATACCGCAGAAGATGTCTCCGGAAGATGTCTATTCTAGAAGTGAAGCCAATTGTATTTGCTGCTGCAAAACCATTTTCATTTAGCCGGAAACATACCTGCACACGTTCTAACGGAGACTGTCTCAGCGGAATCGTAGAGGAAGCTTCTGGAAGTGTTAGTTGAGTCATACACCTTCATTGGTGATTTATGACTTTCATGTTTCTATATATGTTTTTTAACGCGCGAGATTTTATACTCTTTTTTTCTCCCTCTTATTTTTTTTATCTTTTCTTTTCACCACAGGGTTTTTATAACAATTTTTTGTTCTCAATTTTTCTCCATGTCTCACAGAGGACATTTTCTTTCCGACGGGTGCTGTAACTGGAAAAGACCGGCGACGATGATGTATGAATCACGTCGCGTGCGTCTGGAATGTTGTAAAATATGTCATTGGTATAAATAACAAAAGAAATTTCAGGGGTGATAAAGTTTGCGTGTGTGATACATTGTTATCATCACCCCAATAGATTTTCAAACTAATAAATCACAATCAATTTATCATGATTTGATTAGGTACTGTTGACAATTCATAACTGATTGATAGCTATTAACAATCGACGTTTTTCCATCACCCGTTTTTTTCACCCGTGCATTCCACGAATATACATTGTACACAACAAATTTATGATCTCATCAATCTTGCTTTAATGAAGCATCAGTGAGCGCGGTGTGAACAGCGAAAATTTACATTGGGAAATTTAAATTTTGCAACGGTACTTTTCCATTGATCACAGATGATCCTTCGTAGATTTCAATTTATAACGACAAATGTCTCCTCTAGCTGGTGAAATTTCAATGGCGATTAAACACTCTTTTAAGTCCTGTGAGACAATTGAGATTGAAAAATTTATTCAATCTCTAAAGGATCATCAATGTTAGCGAGAGAAAGAGTAAGTGTGGGGAAACAAAGGGGTAAAAAAGTGCAGGGAGATTGTCTGTCGGGGCTTTTCGGTGGAATTCATCGTTTTCCCTCCAAAGTGAAATTATTCAAGCGCTCTGCATTCTGAACTCAACGAGGGAACAAAGGAGGAGACAAAGTAGTAATTTCAATGTGGACGGCTCTAACGCAAGTCTCAGACTCAAAGTTTTCTCACTAAACTTATCCCTAGCTAGCTTCACCATCGCCATGAATAAAAAAGACGAGTCGGATCAAGTCAGTCAGTCAAGTCTTGTCGTATACTGAAGGTAGTTCTGGTGCCCAAACCGTAGTTGTTCGTTCCTACGTACTCAGTGAGTTTGGCAGACTTCTATCGAGCAAATATCCCAAACACTATGGTTTTACGGTACATGCATTTGTAATTGCAATATGCATAGGTACAATCTAGATAAAAATTGCAGTTGAGCGGATAATGTAGCTCGAGTTTCTGGGGTAGATTCACGCTATTTCTTTATTATTTCTTCTTAAGCTTTTATAACTGCAACTTGGATTTTTGTGGGACTAGGTAATCTCTTCCTCTAAGTGAGTGCTGTAACGCACAATAACATCCTCGTAGTCATGGAAATGATCAACCCATTCATCAGCCAATCAGAAGACAAATAAAAAGTTAACAATCAAAACAATCATTGATTCTCAATTAACTTCATGATAAAGGAATCACTCCGATTGGGTAAGTTGATCTTCGATTTTTAGGAGTAATTGCTGAACCTTGGTTCAATTAATGTTAAACGATGCAAGTTCCGAAGTTGGTGCATTCAAGAGATCGTTTTCAGCTTATACAACATTAGCTCGTGTGCTGCAGTGAAGTGATAATTGTTTAAATACGCTAAAGCCATTTTTGTAGCGATTTTTTTTATAGCGGTGTATTTAAATGGAACATTGAATAGATTACTCAAACGTGAAAGCCTGCCAGTTATTCAATTTTCCTCCCCTCGCGTAACCAACTCAACTTACGTGGAAGAACGCTCTTGATCGTTGGCGTTTCCCAATAAACGGAACTCGTTACGTTCAAATGAATTACCACCGAAAATGGGGTTTGATGTTTTTTGATTATGCTTCTTTGAAAATTAAATAAAACTGATAACAGTTTCCCCTAGGTAATTGAATTGCCACAGGCCAACCCTCCATTTCCAATTTCCTCCCACATGTATTGGGTCCCAGCCGAATGCTTAATTGACAAATTGTTTCACAAGCTACGATCGAATGTAAATTATTACTCACCCGTGGCTCCCCATAGTACGTTGTATGCAAGTTCTCCTATTCTATCCCTTTTTACAATGCTCTTATTTGCTTTGTGAGAAAAAGAGGAGGTTTTTAGGAAAACATTCAAGAGTGGGAAATGGTTGGGTGTATAGGAGCGAGAAATACGACACTACTTCAGAAAACGCAAGAAGACAAGCACAGAAAGTTGAGACGGATGACAAAGAGACGAACAAGTTTTGTGTTTAGTGCACGTGAAAGCGTTTTATCCTATCTACAGGCACTGTAGCCTCTTCGGTTGCCCTCGATGCTACTTTTTTTTTCCTTTCTCGTTGGTATTTGGAAATAATGGAAAGGAGAAGTTCGAGTTTCGCCTCTTTTTGTGCTGAAGTAAAAATTCATTTTCATTGTTTACCAATAGTTTTTCGTTTGAAGGTGCAGACCGATGAATTTTTCCACAAGACTTTTTTTCACCAACCTCGCGTTATATCTTCGTTGAGGTGTTCCCGGCGCTCATCCGCAGTGATACAATTCTCGCTAGCGTCTATTCTCAGCGTAAAAAGTGATTCAATTGAATCGTTCTTTTAGATTACAAATTGGTGGTTGCAATGGCGAGAATGCCGAGGTTGGGAATTGTCGGCAGTGGGTGGATGGAGGGGATGAAGAAAGGAGAATGGATAAAAGAGTCGGGTTTGCTCGTTCTTTTAGCTGTTATCAAAGGTGCGCTGTCGGATGAGCATGAATACTCGTCTATATCGTTTCAACGGCTCAGCAGTGTAACGGAAATTTTACCTCCTCACCTCCTACCTGTCTTTGTCGGCTTTCAATCACAAAAGGAGAGAGATCAGCAAGACGGAAGCCTGCAAAATTGAATGATTTCGAATGCATGATACACGACGATGCCAGCCTCCACGCAATCAAATACTGCAACATTATCGATTCCATAAATTCAATCGCAACATAGGCTGATGCGGTGGAATAATTATACATAAATTTCTTCCTATCATGTTTTTAATTAAAATAATAGTGCTAAAAAATTGCTTTTTATTGTTCATTAAATTCCATCTAGGCATGCTTGAGTAAGTACAATTAAATAACCTAGATATGAAAATTTATATATATATATATAGATGTGTTTTTTAATCAGTGGAAAATAAGGGATGGGAATGGGGTGTGACGCATAAATTCAGAAGGCATGTATCGTAAGATTGATGAGAACGGAATGGCGGAATGAATTTTTTTTTTTATGAAATGAGGATTCGATCTTCCCACGGAGCAGTGAAAGTAAAGTTCTCCAGGTAGATTAGTTCACGTGTCGGCCAACACTTTGGCCTATCGTTCTGTCTCTACTCACTTTATCGTTTCTTTCTTTAGAATGATTCTCCATCACTTTGTGGTTTGTCTTTTCTCCTCGAGTTAACATCTTTGCCGTGCGCGCCCTCGCCACAGTTGCGACAACACACGGCCAATAATGTTCAAGGTAGCTCATTGTTTTCGATGAAGGGAGGGATTGAGTCGTTTTGCAGGCACAGAATGCGATAACTGTTGCCTACTTGTTGTTTTGTCGTTCACCCAAAGGTCGATCTCGAGGTTGGCCAATTCCGTCGGGTGTATACAGCTAATGGGCGGAGAGAGAGAGAGAGAGAGAGAGAGAGAGAGAGAGAGAGAGAGAGAGAGAGAATAAAAAATTATTAATATCAAAATATGCTGGAGATATAATTCTCAGGACATTAATAAATTGAAGTATGCGTTCGGGTGTGATTTTATAGGTCATCCCAGTATCGGCGTAAATTCATATCGAAGAGCGGAAAAGGCCGATATAAATCGTTCCCACAATATTTTTCGTTAAAATCCAGGTGTAATCGTGATCTCATAATTTTAACGTCTGGTACAATGAAAAAAAGCCGATGAGTAATAAGAGAAATATGAGAATCGTGACGCAGATTAATCACCACGAATTTGTTGCAGCGGCACAATTTATATCATTTTTTTTTATTTGACTACAGTGTTCCAAATTGAAGTTTGAAATCATCGTGTTAAAGTTACTATTGTATTAAATTCACGTCACGTTGTCACGAGAAATTGGCAATTGCGATTGGCATTTAAAGCCCTTGGAATGGATTTAACAGCACTCATGTTTGGTTTTATCTTGTTTGAATGAGTTAACGCGAAATCCTCGGCATTTGAAAAATCGGTCACAACGTTAACCTCAGTTTTATCCACATTTATTCGATCGTTTCGCTGCATAACATCCCCAGGAATAAGTAATAAGGCCGAGTTCTGGGAGTTCATGTCCTTTGTTTAATAAATTTTCCATTCTCGATCACCCACTCAATTTTCCTTTCCACAAATTCAATCTTCAATATATCTCCACGTTTTTTAATGAAAATTGAAATAATAGTAGTAGTATTCGAAATAAGAGAAAGAAATATTGGTACTGCCTTAAAACAAGGAGAAAAGGAATGGGGATAGGGAGAATTGAATTGGGACGATGGAGTTTAATAGCCTCTATTGAAGTTGCCCGATGGTCGTTGAAGATCCAGACGTGGGGTTCCCTCGTAAGTAACCTGGGCGCTAAATCCATGCTTCCAATCTGCCGTATAACGAACGATTTGCGTGCGTCCGTCCGGAAGTTGAACCCGGTATTCTCCTCTCGTCACATCCCCATCACTAATAGCATTATGTGAGTAGTCATTACCAAAGGCGTCCTCTTTCACTGCATAATTGAAATCAAATGGCATGCCAGGCTCATGATGATGATCATGCTATTGACATTAAAAAAAAACAAATAAACCTTGCGCCATCGATAAAATCCCATTATTATTCTCATAATTATGTGCCTAATTATATGCTATAAAGAAATGAATAAAAAGCAAGAATATTTATATGAAAAAAAAATTACTCTGACGCCCGTGTGACTGTAAAAAAAAACAATCGCTGTGTGGGCCGCCAATAATTTACCGCCTGGGAAATGGCCATTGTATATTTTTTTTTAAATTCTTTTTCTTCACCTCCTCTCCATCGCTGTGACACAGTTTCATTTCTATCTCTACGTCATATGAGATATGAAAAAGACGATGAAGATGGAAAAAAAGGGGATAAAATGAATAATTCCTCGGTTATTATTACTTGAGCACACCAGAATTTAACTGTGGATGCCAGCTCGCAGCCAGTAGCTGTTATTGTACGCACATGAGAGGCACTCATGTACAATGTAGAAATGGTGTTGCGCTTCAACAGGGAGAGCGAGTATTATCTTGGTATCATGGTATTAAAGCGCAAAACGACTGGCGCAGCTGCCACTCGAGATTGTCAAATGAAATTAACTCCCACCTTGCCCATAGTAATACCATCATACGACGCTGGGTACATAACCCCGGGATTTTCTATTCAGCATGAAGACAGCGAGTAAACTTCCCTACGTGTTTAGTTGTACAGAAGTTATATGCAATGTGTATATATGTATATAGAGGACTGGCTGTCTGGCCACAAAGTAGACTAAATTTATCTTAGTATGGAAGCAGGGGTAGCAGCACACCGCATTTGAGTGTTGTGTAAAGATCATTTGCCCAGGAAATGTACTTACTCCAGGTGACACAGTGTTTCCATTATTGCCGGACGGTTGGCCTGTGTAATCCGGAAAACCTGGTGTTGGTCGAATACCGGGGCCTGGGTATCCCGTGGGCCGTTGGGATGGCGTTGGAAAGACCGGCGTTGGACGGGTGCCGGGGCTTGGGTAACCCGGTCTACCAGTTGGCGGGGTTGGTCTTGCTGGGCCCGTTGGAAAGGTTGGCGGTGGTCTGGATGGGCCAGTGGGAAATGTACCTCTGGTCGGGGGAAATGGTGGCGTTGGCCGTGGTGAAAATGGTACTGATGGCGTGTTGTAGTCGTAACCCTTCGTTGGATCCGGTGGTAAATAAGTATTGTGCCTTGTTCCTGGTGGTAAATCACTGATGACACTGCCCACCGTTAAGCACACCAGGTACACCTGGACAATATTATTGTTATCACGTTTTTTCATCCGTTAAAATAATCCATCGTCAAATAATCATTTTTTTTTTATTGCATGGCCTAATATGATTCTCGCATAATATTCACCATCTGTTCGAACTATGTGGGAATATACAGAGAAAATATATTATGGATCCCCTGAAAGAATGTAAAAGATTCAGTTGGATCAGTTGGATTCAAGAGCTCTCTCAATTGAATCGATTATTTAGAATGAATTTTCATTAGCATATGGAAATTGCGATTCCTCTCAGCAACTGCCCGCTTTTGACTTACCTGATTTATACTTGATAGAATCAAGCCACGACATGTCTGGAGGATATTTGTTATAGAACATAAAATCCTAATGAACTCAGGGACGAGATGTGTAGCCAGATGTCATGCTAAATGAGTTTTATTACAGTCTGTATATTTTTTCCTTTTTCCTACTCACGACTAAGAGAGTGCCTTTGCGTTCGGAGTGGGAATGGCTCGTTAGGAAAAGGTACTCACTATGAACATGAAAGAGTATGTCGCGCGTTAAATGACAGCGTTGTTATTTGTAATTAGGTCGAGGGCTCGAAGGGCAGTTTTACACGCGCCATCAAACGAAATCTTTCGTGAACCAATTGGTTCAACGATGGAACAGTGAAAGTACTTGTTTATTTTTACCCTTTTTCATTTTCTATAGTGTCGGAGTGTACACCAAAGTACTTCACCCTCGAGTGAACGAATAACTAGGTTAATGGCAGGGTCACTGCGTAACAACAGCTTCGATTTGTATTTGTATTTTTTCCTCTTCCTTACTCTATTTCCAAACATACTTTCATCAATGAATTTTACAGTTGTATTTTATGTGTTGTATGTGAACTTTATGTGACACAGGTATATTTTTATTTGGATATAGGATGGCTTATTCATTTGACGGACGGAACGGTTATCTGTAAGAGCTTGATGAATTATCTGTCTCATAAAAGCTGCTTGCAACAATAGGTGCATCTGTCTTCGATTTGTCGCTTGCTAATGGGGCGTCGTAAACCTTTTTTTTCTACTGATGCGCTTCAATCATTCCACTGTTTTTCGATCGTTTCTAACGACTAGCTTTCCTTTTTTGCAAATTATGGATTTACCCCATTACCTTTTTACCTTGGATATCACGAATAAATTCTTTAAGGACATTAAATTCGACTTTAAAAAACCATTTCCGTGTGAAAGCCATGGAATATGGCATTCAATGGAATAGGGGAGGATTGCGCTTAATAAAACATTGTAAAAAAAATACACCGTTTTTAGGTTTTATCATTATTCAATAATTTGAAAATGTTTATTGTCGTGTCTCCATGTCTAAATTTTTGGCAAAGTTTTAAGAATTTTGGTAAAAGTTGACTGAACGTAGGAAGATTCTTCCACGGCGATGAAACTGCGTGAGACATTGAAATTGAAAGATAATTTGGTTTAACCGAAGATTGAAAAATAAATTTCCCAGAATGTTTTAAATTTTGAAGAATTCTTTAGAAATGAACTCAATTGAAATTAATAAGTTCCCACTAGCTTATATGAATACAATTGTTAAAAATTAAAAGGAAATAGTAATGAAGCAATTTCCCTAAGTGAATTCCATCCAACACTCAGTGTCTAATTGACTAATTTCGATAATGAATTGAATGAATAACTTTATTGGCTAACTTTTTCCATTTCCGGGGTCGTTCGTGGAGAACATTGTGTCACGCCGTTGTCGATTGCTCTCCAGTGTAAGCAAGAACCATTCGATAGCCAGAGTACCTCGAGTAATTTACTCGGTATGTCGTTTGCGGTTGAAATAACTCTTCTTTGCTTCTATAAATATTATCATTTTATTACCGGCAGCTAGCATGACTGTCCCTCCTCTGGAGAAAAAGACCCGTAGGAAAAATGAGACAAGGCAAAAGAAGAGTTGAGAGAATTTCCATTAAATTGTAGAACAAAAGTGACGAAAGACGAATAAGCGAGATAAACTGTAATACCGCAATAACAGATACCAATCGTGCCAAGTATTATAATTTAAAACTGATATTGCAGTTGTTGAAACCCCTTGCATTTTGAAATATCAATTATCTTAATTATATCGAGCGTTGTGCGGCGGCAATATTGAAGAATACTACTTAGAAAACTCGTCGAGTGGTAATATGACAAGGTAACAAGTATCTACAACCGATCAAAGGTTATCAACTCCATGTATGCTACTCCTCATAATTCGCAGACTCCACCATAAATTAATTAACTTCACTCTTGTACATGTTTAATCATTCCGCCATCGAACACTCCCCATAGCCCCAACTATCGATTATTTCATACAGCGACAACTCTCGTATCTCCAATTGTCAATCTTTCAGTGCTATTGAATTCTAAACATGAAGTTGATGAACACTAGGAAATAAGTAGCAATGCCACAATACCGTAGATTCAGAGTATTTCCAACTGATGGAGAAAGGAAGAGAGGGCGAGAGAGGTGTAGGCATTGCATCACCTTTCATCGGATAGTTGACTCGAATACTTCAGCCCCACTTAGATGTGACCTATTGAGGTCTCACACAGTACCTGGAGAATCTGCACTCACACCTCACCTCTCTTCTATATGACTAGAACCGTTCCTCTTTCCACTCCTCTCTTAGTAAGTGTATCCGCCAATGGAAGCAGAATAGACTGCGTTCTCTTGAATATAACGATCCCTTGAACCTTTTCATCTCGACTGACACCAAAAGAGTTCGCCCCCCTTCCCTTTCAATTCCCAACGGCTTTACCCTCACCCCCATCGCCCTATTTATTGTTTTACTCATTCGTTGATTTTTGATTGACAAGAAATGGGAGGTGGTGAAAGAGTGTGCGTTGCGTTTGACAGGATAGCGTAGAGCGATGAATGGCAGTTTATCGATGGATTTGTTAACATGTGTTCGGTAGCACTTGTTTTTACACGAGACAAATGCTCGAGTTGGGGATGCTAGAGGGAAGAATGCTGGGAAGGTGTAATATCAGTGTGGGCTGTCGAGTATGCGGTATTTCTGACAATGGTGTGATTCAGTGAATTCGAGTACTCAGATATACAAATAGCCGAGCACTGGACACATTCTGTGGAACAATTGATGTGAATGATTGGACATACCTGTATACGAAACATTGTTTTGCTCGTTTGGATTTTCGTACCGGCTAACTCTCTAGCAAAAGTTACCAGTAAATTGTTGGACAGCTGCCCTATACCCCCTGGTTTACCTTCCGTTTGATTTTCACTCACAAGTTTAGCAACTAGACGCGAACAGTTTCTTGTGACACTGTTGTAAGGACGGGCAAAGGACGTGCATACAACTGAATAAGTTGAAACTGTTTTGAATGAATATGCATGTGCGAGCCGTTGGTTGATACTGTAACGGTTAGTATGCTACTACTTGAAGACACGATGCGGTAACTGTTCGCCAATGCCAGCAAGTTCCGTTTATATAGCGTTGAGCCTAATAAGATGAACCTTCGAGGAGTCAGGAGGCAAGTCACCAAGAACTGGAGAAGGAGGTAAAGAAGCTACAAAGATGAAGAGGTGAGGACCCCCAACCCACTGCCACAGCCAGGCCTCTCAAAAGGAGATAGAGGGGCGGCTACTCCCTATTGCCCTGTCGTTCTCGTCACTCAGCCTGAACCTTCTCGAGGATCCTCTCAATACGTCCGTATCAACCAACCCGATAGTAATCCTCTAATACACGTCTATCCATTTTGCGGAATCGATCTAGTTAGTGTCACTGTACACTTTTCAAATATTGCACTCGAAATTCCATGTGAAGAAATTGGAAATTTTTAACAACGACAAAGCGATATGAACTTTCACACGCACCTGAAAAATCTCATTCTCTTCAATTTCTTCAATTTCACGGTGAACTGAAATTCAAACTCACATACTTGAAAATTCATTCATTGTGACGTTAAAATTGAAGAAAATAACTACAAGTGTATTCGCTTATTTGTTATGTCGATATTGAATACTTTCATCCAAGACTTCAGGAGCAAAACAATAAACAATAAACCGTTATTTAAGTCTGCTGATTTCTTCGATGAATTTGTTTGTGAGATGTCTCGGAAACAGAGAGATAACATCTTTCTTGCTATTCGCTTTTGCAGCTCGCGATTACCGCTACAAAAATGGCTATAACAAAAATTTTAGCCTTCCTTAGATTTAAAAATTTTCATCGAAAACTAGTCAGTATTTAAGCTCAATTTAATTCGGATTACTGTTTGTTCATCGAATTATTTTGTTTTCGCAGTTACGGATCATTTGATTGAAAATATTTTCGGTTAATGTTCAGTCAATATTTGGACAGTGTATATCACTTAGTCTTATTACACAACATTATTTCTGCTTTGATCACATTTCCATATTTGGACAGGATTATATCGAATATTATTTGCGGAGTAGGGAAAATACTCATGGCATTTCGCTTTTTCATTTCATAGATGTAAATACGAATTTTCCAATTGAGTAGAGTTTTTGCGGCAATTAAAAATCAAATAGCATGCACATTGGATTTTGCAAACTTTTCGTGCATTGACACATTTCATTAAATTCTCCACATTAAATTGTCGGCATTAAGCTTGACGCAGCTCAATAATATTACCGGGATTTTTTTATTTCAGGAGTCACGTGTGACGTAAAATTTTAGTTTTAACTAAAGTTAAATGCATTCAAAATTTAGTGGTCCACTGAAGGAGAGGTGGAATAGTGAAAACCCAACTTTGTTTCAGTGAACTTACTTCCTAATTCATGGGTGCTCTAATGTAACATTGAGCAAGACCAGAAAGGTAGAAATGTAAATATTTAATGGATCTTGACACCCGGCCAAACCGATTAATATTTTTTCGTAATGGCAATAAATTCATTTCCTTGGAAATCCTCAATTTTCTTTGACTTTTCGTACTCATTCATAGAACTTTTCACGTTTGTTTTCCATTTGCATGGTAAATACTTGTTCATATTCTAACCAAAATTTATTTCTTGATTGCGTGAAATGCATTCGGAAAAAAATGACGTTATGAAATGAAAAGTGCGGGGATAACTGGCTGGTGTTTACTCAAATTTTCATAAATTTATCATTATACTTCTCTCTCACAAGATCAGTAATGAATGAAATTCGAATTTATATTCACATTCATAATCAGAGATTGCATAAAACGATTCGCAGTCCAGTGTGCTGCAGTGTGCTATTTGCACAATGAAGACCCGTATGATAGACAGCTAAACAAATATCGATAACGAGAAAACATTCGACATAATTGACAGACGAACATTTAAAAATAGCCACATCTCATTCATGTCTCAATTCTCCTCGTCCTGACTCCTACGTCTAGTTGAAAAACAAATCACCCAGGGAATGAGGTCACCGCGCAGAAATGGGAGGAAAGTAGTACCCTGTTACCCAAACAAAAATTAACCAACGTTTATAGAAATGTAGAGGAGGTGGAAACTGAAATATACCGTAACGTACAAAAGGATGAGAGCAACCGAAGAGGAGAAAAAAAAAGAAAATGGGATAATAGAGGTTTGAGCGCAACAAAATGCGGAAATGGAAAACTCGGTTCAGAGGCATCAGACGTGACATTAACTATTGATCCAACTGAGAGGTAGGAGTATCACGTATTTGTGTGGTAACGCCGGTGTATTTCGCGTGTATTACTCTCCCAACTGTATATCCTGATGTCCGTGGACGTCTATTGATCTGTTTGTATCGCTTTTCTAGGAAACCTAATACAAGAGCAATCACATTTTACAGCGAGTCAAATTTTGACAACTACTATCCCATGCAGGATGGCCGGATTGGCCTGAGGATCGGGCCAAGCTCGGTGCCAATATTTCCGAAGCTCGGAAAAGAGACTGGCCTAAAGCTCTATCGAGCCTTGGATGATAACTCCGGCCCGATTATCGGTGCCTTCATTGGCCCAATGATGGCAGCCGATTAACAGCCGAATCTTATTAATTTTACCCGAAAATATTAATAACTTTGATTTTTTATTGAAAATTATCCTATTATCAATCTTTTGACGGTAATTGAAAGAAGCTAGTAATAAAAAAGAATAACGAACTAGACTGTAAATGCTCGGCATATGATTGGGTACCGAGGCACTCATTCAATTAATTAATAAAAAGTGAAAAAATAAATTTTTCTCGTTTTTATGATTTATTAGTCATCCTTGATCACGGCGGCAACGATGTCGACCCTGAAAAAACCTAATCGACGAACTCCAATTTTGTACCTCACAAGACTCGAACCTACGACCTTTCGTACACTAGTCCAACGCCCTAACCACTAACCTAATACGGAACTCTTGTAGTAAAAGCATAAAAACGACTTCATAAATTTGAGTCAGTTATTTTTGCGCATTTCTGTCCTTCTTTGATCAATTGATAGAAAATTAATTATCAATCGATTACTGAGTATTTCTGTAATTTATCTAATTAAAAAATAATTGCAATGATAACGGCAGTTATTACTTTTATCGCGAACGCCTCCTTTTCCGAATTTTTCATTTATTATTCACTTGGCTTCAATGAATGCTGATTCCGCTGAAATTTCTACAGATTTCATTGATTAATGTCAATTATAATGTGATTATACTCAATAATTATTTTAAGTGATGGATATTGGGGAAACTCCGTGGGGCTCATGAATTGCCAATGATGGACAAACCGAACTTTGTTGGATCGATTTGGGCCAACATATTGGCGGAATATCGACCAATCGAGTATCGGCGAACGAAGCTGGCCAGTGTACTAGCCAAGCATTCGAAAACCGAGTGTTGGTCAGCAGATGCTGGCCAATACATTAGCCAAGTCTGCAGGCTTGGAAATTCTTACATGGGATATCACCCAAGTCCACCCATAGCTAACGATTCTTATTGTTATGTACTCGATGCCTCAGTATATAGAACGTCACATGTATATGCCGTCTTGATAAATTGAAGTGTATTTTCTAGGGATGGGTAAACTGTGATTTTACAAAACTAGACGGCAATTGTAAGTGCGCCGTGAGATCGGTTGGTGGAGTGTTATAGAACAATGTAACATTTATCTCAATTTTTTATGCCAAAAAAACCATCATTCATTCCGTCACGTTGTCGTCATATAGCTCTCCGTTGGTTCATCGCATTAACGCGGTTCCCCGTGCATGGAAATGTTGGTATTATCATACTTCATGCTGCTCACAGTGTGAATGGAAAATCCCTATACTCCAGACGGCTATTATATCCTCTAACGGCTGAAATATAATGTGCCCTTTACAAATTTATGGAAACTTCCTGCATAATACTTCCACGACAAGTTTTACGCCAACTTCTGCGATAATAGTTTTAAAGCTGGAAAATAATGGGTGATGAAAGGAGAAAAAACACTGGTGCAAAGAGCGCTCTGATGATGTATGTAATTAGTGTCCGTTTGATTCTCCCCCATTAGCCTACGTCAGTCTGTCTATCGCAGGCCAATTCCCGTTGACGAGAAAGCTGGCTTGATCTATTTTGCATTAGCAAAGATAGGTTTTTCGCTGATGGGCAAAATATAACCCCAAAAGACCCCCTCCCCGGAAAAGTTGATTCACGAGTCGTTGGACAACGGTCGCGGTGGATTTACCGAGTCACGCGTATTCTCGACAGCGTGCAAGACAGTAACGATACAATTGCAAAAGTCGTTGGGCGACGAACGAGAAACCAACTTCTCGGTAAAACTTTGTGGAACAAAGTTCGCATACCCCAAACTCATTCTCTTTTTATTTTTTTTTTCTTTTCAAAGAGCCTTCCAGACGCTTTGTCGCTCGGAAAGAGCGTGAAAATAAAAATTGCTGGCAATTTAAAAAACAGGAGAAAGCGAAATAAAAAAGTAGAATAGCATAAAAAGGGGAGCATAGTAAGGTAGTGACTAATTTTGAGGCAATAGAAGATAAGGATAGAAATGTTGATCAGGTTATATCTACGAAATTTGCGCAATAGGTTGACGGTTAACATGAGGTCTCGTCGTGGGAACTGGGGAAGGCAGTTTGAATAATTTTGATGTATATCAAGCATCTCTCGTTGTGTCGAGGAGACTGATCAGCAGTAGGATGTGCGTTGGAAATTGAACACTGTTGCACAATTGCTGGATTACGGGCGAATAACATATACAATAAATTACGAGTATAACACCGGAGCTGTTACATTGATTGCAATGAGTGAGCTATTTTTGTGTAATATTTTTTATGACTCGAGGAATTTTTTCCTTCTCCCTATTCGGCAACAATAGTCATGGGACCCAACGAAAGGTCAAGGTACGTACAATCTAATCCGCTCATAATTACAGTACATCCATGGAATTCGCTCACTCACTGTCAGATATATAATCCCCAATAATAATCGATCGATGACCAATCATGTTTCTCTCTTCGGGCTGTAACACCCCTTCAACCTCTCATCTTTCTTGCTTCTCTCCATTGTTCTCCCCATTTCCTATTGAACATTTTTTTTGGAGATCATGCGAGAGCTCGTTCATTATTCACCCCCCCTTCTCCCCTCCTGCCGTTACTCGTTATTTCCCCTTTCCGTTGAGACAACCAATTGATTGTATAAACTGAAAAATTGCCAATGCTGTGTGTGACGTCATTCTTAAAGTTTTCACTAAAAGCACGAATGCGCGGGTGTAGGGGGTAAAATTTCCCAACAAAACTCAATATCTCAGATAAAATACTCCCAAACAAAAAGAAGTAAATAAAAGGAGAAAAGAAGGTAGAGAAAAGTATGGAGCGATACGCGAGAGGAAAATTTGGTTTCGTATACTGGTGAGACGCGTAAATCGAGGCTCCTTTTCCTCCCTTTTTCCGTAGTCTCATGCCTTTTCTATACAGTTTCTAGAAGGCGTCGTATAGAAACGAGGATGAGGAAGCCAAGCGGAACGTATGCAGGATTCGCACGGCTCTTGCATGAATTCAATGAAAGGCTGTAGCGAGTATCGGATCTTCCGTCGAACGATCCCATGTGTCATACGGAGAACGTACATCAGGTATACGTTAGTGTATACACATGGTTAGTTCCCTCTTGCCGTGATCATCTCCACTCGCTCATGCCCTCCTCTCAACCTCCTCCCCCCTCAACCTAGCTCACGGTCTCGTCGCGTCCCGTCGCGGTGCATCCGCCATTGGTGAAGTACTTGCCTAGATCACACGCCGATGAAAGTGAAAAGTTGGCTCTACTCTGTTCTCCGCGCAGATGACCTACTGTTTGGCCAAGAATCTAGGCTGCCCCCATCCTGTCGACTGCTGGCGCACGCTAGGTCCAGCCACCGTGGCATATGACACGTGCCACAATATTACAACTTTCATTACCCCATTAAATTCATCAAATTGAGTTTAACAACAGGTCATAGGACTTGATGGTTTATGGCGTTTTACGTCATTGATATCATTCTTCTGCCAAGAAATGTACAATGGCGAGGGAAAGAATAGCACGAGTATAGGCAGTAGTTGAAAAAAATCGACGGGATACATTTAAAGTTGCCGGATGTTTCAACAAAATCCCTTTGTTTTTATGCCATTACGCAAGGGAAGAACGATCTAACAGTAAAACGATTTCGTCACACGAACGATGAGAACAATTGATTGATATTGTTCCGGTAGTTTTCTCTCTCTCTCTTTCTCTCTCTCGTTAAACATTGCAAACTCGATACAAGAACGATGTGTTTTTCTTGGTTTTTCCATTTGCTGCCGATCTGCTAGGAGTTGTTGACTGGAGGATGGGGTTAAAAAGGAGGGAGGAAAAGATTTCCCCAGTGCACAGGAAGAAGAGAAAAGTCTCTACTTGCTTTCTTGTGTTCATCATGTCTGGCCGGAAATATTTGGCTGAAATAGGACATGTATTCGGAGAGACAATTATGTACGGAGTAGGATGAAACTGTATAGATTTCTTAAGTTTGGGAGTTGTTGAATTGAAGAAAAAATGTGATATACCAGTGGAGTCGTCTAATGCAAGTGGTTTATGCATACCGTAGCAGTTAGTGACAGTTCTCTCTCTACAGGATACGTGTAAGTCAGTCGAGAGAGGAATATTCAAGCGTCTTTTCTTACCCCCTCGGTATTTGGCGGTGAACTGACTCTAGAGTGGAATAGCTGAGCTGTACACCCATGCAAATTATGTGATATACTGAGTGAGAATGAGGAGAGAATGGAGTGACACTGATGAGGAGAGGAATCGAGAGGGAAGAGAGAGTACAGTGAGGGTAGGAGTCGCCGAGGAAGATGCGATATAGTGGTGCAGCTATATGTAAGGTCATTCCGGGAGGAAGGTTAAATACGACGAATGAGCGTATACCACAATTTACCTCTACCCAAGAGATGGTAAACTGGTGAGTGTATTACATGCTGGATGCTCTCGAGTCTTTGAGTCACTTCATGAGCACGATTATGTTTTAGACCTTCTCAACGGGTTATTTGCGTATACAAAAAGGGTCTACGTTACGGTTGTGCCTAGATGTAGGTGTGCCCTGGTTAATGTCACGGATGGAGGGCACAAACCGACCGTACCTCGTTTTTAAAGCACCGTGCACATCCTCAATGAATTCAATCTCATCTATAAATTCTATCGAATAGTTTCGCAATTGCCACGATATTTAACCCTGCTAATATCCACGGCATTTTTCCATTCAACTCTTTCAGGTTTTTCTCCCTCGTAAAATGTCGAAATATCATAGCTGGAGGTCGGTGATTTATTTCCAACGATTTATTTCTTCTCTCGTGTGGCTCCGGCCGATTGAGTCGATTCGGTAGTTCATTAACAGGTGAGTGAGGTGAAGTGAATGATTTCGCAGAGATGATGCAGTAGAGTTGATAAATTATAGGTGAAACATGAGAAACAAGGCGAATAGCTTTTTAAGGTGAGAAATTGACTTAGAACTGTGTTAATGCGGTGGTTTTTTCTTTATTCAAGGAGACTCATGATGGAGGGATGGGCGCGGAGATGTTTGTAGCTGTGCCGCGCCTCAGCGAACTCGACTCGACAGGAATGTCTTCGGTGGGTGGATGTGCACCATTGTGACTCCCATGAAGCATCCGCACATACTTTTACATGCAATACCATATACATCCGTAGTGCTATCTCAAATATTCAGTAATATTTTTTTCAATTTGCTGCGCGCTCCCTGAATCCCTCAAAGCAAAGTAAACGCAAAAGCATTCAAAGGGGTTGAATTAATCCATAGCTATTGAAACGAAGGATATTTCCATCTCACGCCCTCACTTCCTCTTACTATTCACCACGTTTCTACCAAATTGGTAACATACGTTTGGCATACTGCGCACGATGGTAGCCACGTTGTGCAAGAGGAGACTACTAAATTTTCGTACATACCAGTGATATTTCATATCCCCACCGGACATTATGGATAGATCAATTATGTCAAGGAGTATTTGAAATCTTCAGGTATCATGGAATCAATAGAAATTCGAGTGACATATGGTGAAATGCTTTGTATCGATCATTCAATCTCTAAATTATTCTTCAATCCTTTTACAGTTTCGAGTCCCGATGGTAATTCTAAGCCGAACGTCGCAAGAGCTCTTTCCCATAAAAATAACATGAATTGTTATGACAAACAGAGATACCATTTTTGTTTCTGAATCGAACCAATGCAATCAATCAAATTGCTCCAATATGATTGAAAAGTTTGTTTTGATGGAAAACAAACAAACAAGTACAGAGTTAGTTTCGAAATTTTATCCTTTCTGTCAAATGTCATATGTCAAATATTTTCTCTCAGATGCTAATCAGTTTTTTTGGTTACAAAAAGTTAAGCCGTATCTATGGATAAACTTTTTCTTTCCACAGCTTTTCCCCCAATACGTGCCGCCAAAAATATTGACAATCACTTCGATGGATATTGGGAGATTAAAAAAATTTGTAATCAACTAGTAGTTACGTTTTCTATCACCCTAACTGCCATTAATCGTCGGTGGTGCGTATTTCTTGTGCAACGGTTGCGCGGTTCAGCTAGAGATTCAGCGATAAATGCCACCTATGTTAATCCATCTTCGTTTTCCCCCGATTTAATTTCTTTTTCTATGCTATTCGATAGCTGCATCGGTGATGCTAGAGTACTGAAAAATCATACA
Source organism: Fopius arisanus (assembly GCF_000806365.1). Taxonomy (NCBI): domain Eukaryota; kingdom Metazoa; phylum Arthropoda; class Insecta; order Hymenoptera; family Braconidae; genus Fopius; species Fopius arisanus. The sequence goes on along the minus strand of NW_011887747.1, from coordinate 608,907 downwards.
TAACTGACTCAAGTTTAAAGTATTCAAGATTCAAGTTTTTCTTTTACGTGGCAAATAAGCTTGTCAAAATGTTCATCGGAAATGTAATATATAGAGTCGGAGCAACAATCCTTAAACGTCCTAAACTCGTTCAATGAGGGGTCAAGATTTAAATGAAACCAGTCAATACTGGAGCAATCAGCGATGGCGAGAGCCCTTGGAGTTAAGTTTGAATTATTAACCATGCAACGCAGCAATTTATAATGCTGTTGTTTCAATGGCTATTCGAATGATCGAATAGCCAATGTTATTGCCAATGAAGGAACAATGGAAAAACAATGAGTATAGTGGCAGGGAAGGAATTGTTGAGAAAAAAAAACGTACTGTCAGAGATTCCCGAGGGCGTGCGTTGACCTACTCTGCAGAGTGATTGAGGGTCCATGGTCGAGGCGTGGGTTCATCACTGAGCAAGAGGTGGCGCAATTGCTGCGATGACGAGCGAAGTCAAAGAAATTCTTTAATACCCGTGTAAGAATTTCCGAGCCTGTAGACTTGTCTAATGTATTGGCCAGCATCTGCTTACCAACACTTGGTTTTTGGAGGCTTGGCCAGTACACTGGCCAGCATCGTTCGCCGATATTCGGCTGTTCGATACTCCGCTAATATGTTAGCTCACATCAATTCAAAGCGGTTCGGTTGAGCATTGCTGGTCCAATGGTAAAGCCCCAATCTGCTGAATAAATATGCGTTGTTCGATCATTGGTCATTCATGAGCCCTACATAACTTCTCCAATATCCGTTACTTGAAACAATCATTGAGTATAATGTCATTATAATTAACATTAAATAATGAAATCCGTTGAAATTTTATCGGAATTATCATTCATCGAGACCGAAGAATAATAATTGAAAAATTCGGAAAAGGAGGCGTTTGCTAAAGAAATAATAATTGCTAGTATGATTGCAATATTATATATAGAATTAGCCGCTTGTTTGTCAATTCTTCATTGCAGAACCGTATTGACTTCACGAACCAGATAATTTACTTTTCGATTAGATAGTGTGGATTGTTCGCATTTGAAATGTTTCAAATTCTGTATGAATCCATTGGTTGCTCGTGGGGGTAATGCCGCTTGTAAATCTAGAATTCGGAAGTCTTTTTTCGACTCGCATAACGAAACCGATTTCCATTTGGTAGCAGATCATTACAAGTAGTTCCAATGGAGCGATTGAAGCTTCGTTATTATTATTGTTAAATGTCTCTTCTGTGTTTTTCTTGACAACATTTGTCTTTAATTGAAGAGGCGGAAAAAGTGTAGCAATTGTGTGGCAATATGAAGTACGCATTGACGATGGGGAAAGAGGCTGCCATTTGAATTAAAAAATAATGGTTAAGTGCAATGAAGGTAAGGTAAATATACTCTCGTGAAAGCAATATAGAAATGTATATATGTACGACATATGATGCTATTAAACTGAGCGAGTGCATTAAGCTTGAATTACAAGTGCCTGAGGTACAAATTTATCCGACGTATATGGTATCGGATCAATGATGCTAGTGGAAAAGGTTACACATCAAGATTGAGCACCTTTTGTCATGGGAGAAGCGTAACAACTATATTTTCTATTGAATTTTACAGCTTTTTAGTGCGAGTCTTCCGTAGCGATTTTCGAGAAATAAATTTGAGAATACGTATCTGTAAAATGAGAATGCATGGAAATAGTTCAAAGGATTCCAATTTCACGGGGAGAATGGTAACACGAATCCTCGTACCATGGACGTTGTCTGTTTGAATCTCATTTGGAAATGCCTTTGAATTTGACGGCATGGGATCATTGTGCAGTAAAATTCTTGAAAGTAGATAATTAGGAGGAGAACAACTAACGGCAGATAATTAGTGGTGAGTAGAAGCGAGTAGATAGACTTTCTAAGGGATCGTGCGAGTGTCGCATCTACCTGGATAACAGTTTCCCGATAAATTCAGACTCACTTGGAGTTTTCACCAATCGGAAATCACGTCTAGGGGAATGAGATATAAAGTCTTTGTGCGCGTAGGTCACAACGGTTTGCTAAGTGGAACTCCCTTGAAAATGGATCGTCGTGAAGATGGGTGATGGTGGGGTAGGGTGACAGGAAGAGACAAACCGATTCGGTCAATATACTTCAAGACAAAGGACCGGTGTACAACATTTGCGATGAAATTGTTACCAATTCATTCGGATATTCAATAGCATACAAGCATCCAGCGAAGCATATACAAATTTATTAGTTTTTTCCACAATTTCTCTGTAGTCGCTTTCCAGTTGATCTCTTTCAACTATTTATTCCAACTCCTTGAGGTTTTCTTTCTGATCCAGTGACTCCCTGAAGTACATAAGATAGGTTTTACTTTCCCTTCTTTATCGCAATATCTTGTTTCCTGATATAAAGGAAGATTGATATTATTTTCCGAATATCAAAGTGGGATAAATTCACTGAGAATATTTTTCATTCCACGATGAATAATACGTAGACAAGTCTCGAGATCTCGACTTCCATGGAAAGTTAAATGAAATCTGCATATTCTTGTACGTATTAGACATGTCAAATTTTGTATCATCTTGAATAAACTAAAGGAAAAGATTCTCAAGATTATTTTTTATGAATTTGTTAATAAAGTTGTATGTTTAAATATGTTTTCAGTTCTGAGCCAACTATAGCAGACAAATGTTATTATATTTACTTCAGATTTAATCCTTTCAGAAGTACATGATACAAAATCTAAATTAAAAACCATCTCCATGATCTATTAGATTAAAGATCGAGTACTTATTGACAAATGAAAATTGTGTTTATTATTATACAAAATATGCCAGTATTTTCACAGATTTTTTAATACTCTAGTTTACACCTATCTTTTCTGCATGAGAATGATTGTTCTCCATAGGGTTATTTAATGAAATATTTCAATGAATTCCCTAGAATCAAATTGGAAACACTACGAAGGATACGGGCTAATTAAGGTGGATGGCATACTGCAAAAAGAGATGAATCTACAATAACAATTTTAAAAATCGTAAGATACCCGGCCAAATGATGTGTTGACCTGTTCCGGTTGAATGTACTCTGAAGTATGATAAAATTCAATCAAAGTTGATTCTCCTTTGGAAGAGGAAATAGTATATTTCACGCCTAGGACCGAAAAAGGGAATCCGATGAATGCGACTTTATAGTCCGAGTCGGAGACGAGGATTATAACGCACATGAGTCAGAATCACTTTTTTCGCCGTGGCTATGATGCTAGTTTATGTCATTGTGACCGAAAACGCGTTTTTATCCGAGCGAAGCGAGGTTAGAATATATTCGAGATAATTCGAGATAACGTTAAAATAGGCTTTTAAATAATATATATGTATTATCTAATATCAAGTATACAATATATATATAATACGTCAAAGGGGAAGGCGGAAGAATAGATTTAGGTCAGACGAAAAACCCTGGTTACGGATACGGATTGCTCTAGGGTGGATGCCCACTTTGTAAATCCACTAATTACTTTCTATTAGACTGGAAATCAATGCATATTGGCTATGTGATAAAAAAACAGTATTTATATTTATATAGGGAATATAATGTGATATAGACTGATACCCATGTAAGAATTTCCAAGCCTGCAGACTTGGCTAATGTATTGGCCAGCATCTGCTGACCAACACTCGGTTTTCGAATGCTTGGCTAGTACACTGGCCAGCTTCGTTCGCCGATACTCGATTGGTCGATATTCCGCCAATATGTTGGCCCAAATCGATCCAACAAAGTTCGGTTTGTCCATCATTGGCAATTCATGAGCCCCACGGAGTTTCCCCAATATCCATCACTTAAAATAATTATTGAGTATAATCACATTATAATTGACATTAATCAATGAAATCTGTAGAAATTTCAGCGGAATCAGCATTCATTGAAGCCAAGTGAATAATAAATGAAAAATTCGGAAAAGGAGGCGTTCGCGATAAAAGTAATAACTGCCGTTATCATTGCAATTATTTTTTAATTAGATAAATTACAGAAATACTCAGTAATCGATTGATAATTAATTTTCTATCAATTGATCAAAGAAGGACAGAAATGCGCAAAAATAACTGACTCAAATTTATGAAGTCGTTTTTATGCTTTTACTACAAGAGTTCCGTATTAGGTTAGTGGTTAGGGCGTTGGACTAGTGTACGAAAGGTCGTAGGTTCGAGTCTTGTGAGGTACAAAATTGGAGTTCGTCGATTAGGTTTTTTCAGGGTCGACATCGTTGCCGCCGTGATCAAGGATGACTAATAAATCATAAAAACGAGAAAAATTTATTTTTTCACTTTTTATTAATTAATTGAATGAGTGCCTCGGTACCCAATCATATGCCGAGCATTTACAGTCTAGTTCGTTGTTCTTTTTTATTACTAGCTTCTTTCAATTACCGTCAAAAGATTGATAATAGGATAATTTTCAATAAAAAATCAAAGTTATTAATATTTTCGGGTAAAATTAATAAGATTCGGCTGTTAATCGGCTGCCATCATTGGGCCAATGAAGGCACCGATAATCGGGCCGGAGTTATCATCAGCTTCGGAAATATTGGCACCGAGCTTGGCCCGATCCTCAGGCCAATCCGGCCATCCTGCATGGGTATTCTTTTTGAGTGTGTGCCATGCGCTCATGGCTTTTCCTTCCCTAATAGTGTGAAGCAAGGACCCTATGAAATGAACGCTCCCTGTTGCAATGTAAATTTTTATTGTGCCTAATAGCGTCGAGGCACAAGTGGCAATCTCGGGTGCATGCGGGCGTAGCGCATATAAACCGACAGTGATCGACGAGTCTTTTCAAGTATTCGGTTCGGAGAAGTTTAAAAAAAATATTGATGCGAAAATTTCGTAACATTTCAACAATAATGAATACTTTTTTCCTCCTTTTCGCATACATCGGAGAACATTGAAACGGGATTGCGCACTTTTCGTTGATATAGTATCCAGTGAAATAGCACGTCCTGCAATTGTGAAGGCGATAATGACCCGTGGAGGACGAACTATTGTAATGATTTCTCCCGTTAAACGTTTTCAGCTCGTTTAATACAATGCCTCAATTTTTGATCCCCCTTGATACAGTCGTTCTCATTGCATACCAAGGCGTATCTTCAATCGATTACGGTTATATTGGCACTGATGTACGATGGATGACCGGTTAAGAGAGGGAGATAAATAACGAGCGGAAACAAATGATTTCACAACGAGATAACTTGGCACCTTGCCTAAATGATAGGATAGATATTGTACGGAATCCAGTGTGTGACACCGTGATTGACGTTATCACAATAATTGTAAATTGTTTCGGTTATGCTGTCACTGATGCGCAGTTTTTGCTCTCCATTGATCGTTTTGGCATGTTTCAGTTTGGTCTTTTCAACGTTGAAAAGAAATACTCTCACTAGTTGTGCTTACAGTGTGACATTGAAAAACTCTCCTCACTGAACGTACAAAGATGTATCCTGCAACTTTTAACTCCAGAGGTGCCCTCATGCCGAATCATTTTAATACAGCGGTCGCTATGCGATACATGAAAGGATGATCAAATAACTCTGATATTCGATATAATATTCTCTTTTATTCGTTTTGATTCGGACAATATGGTATGCAGAATTGGAATAAAAATGCAAGGGATGGAGAAAAAAATAACACAGTTCAGGCTTTTAAATGTATCGAGATCGGTCCGGGATACAACTGTCTACTATCTCTGGCAATGGCCCAAACAATTTCCCTGATATTTATTCATCCTCTTTCATATATGTATCTTTTTTATATTTTTCCAACTTTTTTCCTGCACATTGAACTTCCATTGATTTTTTTTCCATTTGCCCTCATATTAACATAATATCTATTGCGGTTATTAAATTACATTACATCTATTATTCTGTAATTTCTCCCATTCCTGCATTTGTAAATTAGCTGACAAAATATCAACATTCTGTATAATTATGAAGTTCTGATAAATTTCATGTGGGTAACAGTGCATAGGTTGGATTGGACGCCTGGATATATCAATGTTCTACTTCACGTGCAATGAACGCATTCATAATATCACAATTATGACGATTAAAATCTTTTGTTGCAGATAATTCACACTGGCATGATATAAATTCTGCATGTCTACTGTGGAAACCAGTCGTGCTTTTGTTCAGAATTTCTGATAAGGCCGTTACCATCAATAAACACATTTTATACTCAGCGCTGCGTATTATATCATAGAAAAGTAAAACATGTATAAACATAATATAAATTCGCTGTTGTATATAATATAAATACGATTCAAGTTATGAATATCGGAGAATTGCGGGTCACGTTGTAAAAAGGGTTTCATCAATACAATGCAGAATCATAATAAAGTGATATGTTCCTATTGTAATTCACATCTTCCCCAGTTTGAATTAAAGAATTACTTTTTACACTTAAAATTTTGAAAAACTTTGGAAACTAAACTATTTTCGTGGTGAAAACATTGTAGATTGATTAGTTTGCCAAAAAGAGGAAATTTAATTAATCACAAGTTACATGGAAACCATCGATTCCGTGAAAAAAATTCCAATCGTAAAGATTTCCTCCACAATAATCAAAGAGCAATTTCTCATCGCATCCGCATCATCATTTAAAAAAGTTCATGGAAAGTCATGTAGAATTCCAAGGAGCCATCAAACCAGCGATAACCCACCGCATAGTCTGAATAAAAAATCTCAGTACAATTTGATAAATCATAAGCTAAAACTGAACTGTATCCCGTGGCGTATAGCACAGTCAGAAGCTCGTGGAGTAAGGAATAGTTGGCTTATCACACGTTTCCGACAAATGAGGGTCATTCAAAACAACTTGGCTCCCACAAATATATGGTCGTCCACTATCTGACTGTCCCCCTTCAAAAACTAAATGCCCACCATAAATTTTTTTCGCCCCTCAGCCAGGCAGAAAATAACATCAAGTATGTTCCGAGTGAATTAAAAAAAAAAGGAAATTTCAGCCCCCATAAACACATGTAAACAACGAGTGCAATCATACACTCTAACATCGCCAGCACCTAAGATTGTTTTAGCACGACATCTGCACAGTGTCTAAAGAGTCATTGCAAACGCTTTGTTAAATGTAAGTCTGGGAATATTCCCATTAACTCACATATATACACTGTTCCATTGTTATGCAATGGCTTATCACGAGTGCGATTAGCGGAGCTCTCTCATCCCGTTTGTACTATGGAATCACGAGTGTGCAGCAAAGTACCACCGGAGCGGCATATAGTCGTCTTCTGCAATTAGGGAAGACGGAATAATCGTTACTTATACACTTACTATGTGCAATTGTTATGCGTCTTCAAGTCAGTGCACCAATTTCTCGATCAATTGTTGGAATGCCGAGATGGAAATGAATTCTTTGTAATTTCTTTTTATTTTTTTATTAAGAGCAATATTGAGATGTTTTCCAGCAAAAAAGAAAGTAAAAGCGTTTCATATTGCCATTATCGTGGTTGAATTTACACAGCGAGGAATAAATTCATGCAAAATATGTCTATGCGATAATAATGAGAATTACACAAGTCACGCGAAATTTCATCTCGGGCAGAATGAGCTTCGGGCTGCTCCTCCTCGTGCCTTCTCAGCATCGGAATAAGTCTATGGAGTGATGTACACGATGAAAGAGTTGGAGGAGAGTAGTTGAGAGACTTTAAAGTGGATGAGTTGAATTGGTCAGTGCGATCATTTGCCATAACCACCACCCGGAGGTAAGTATTGATTGCTACCACTGGCGCCTACACCGACACCGCCACCACCTCCAAAGATGCCGTTGCCCTTTGGACTACCAACTCCCAGTCCACCTATTCCCGCTCCTCCAGCTCCTCCAGCTCCTCCAGCTCCTCCAGCTACTCCGTATCCACCCCTACCTGTCACCCACAATAAAATCGCATTTATATTTATGATGCCATGTCTTTCCTCACGTGATCCTCCACTACGTCCCATTTTCTTACTTTCTTGTAAATGAAAACGGACACACAAGACATCTCGGGTTCGATTAGAGTTCACGTGAGGATAAAGTCAGTCTGAGATTACTCTTTATTTTTCTTCTTCACTTTTTCTTGGATTTCTCCTCTTGATGGAGAATAGAATAGGAGCACAGAAGTGCTTATTTTAGAACATGCCTTTTGACATATCACAAAGGTGAAGTCGCACGAAGGCAAACAAATGAAAAATTCACGAAAAATTTACGAAAAAATATTAAAGTTTCCTCAAATTCGATAAACAAAGTATATTTGACCGCCATTTTTCATCACTTTCATAAGTAGAACATTCGAGGGTCAAATGCCATCTGTCGAGTTAAATGTTTGGCATTGTATTCAAGTATATGTTGGATTTAGATGAAAATTATTATGTACAACGAAGCTATCGTTTTTTTCTAAAAAATACAACAACTTCGTGCAGAAAAATCCAATAAAGTTCAGGGAAAAATTTGAGTTGAAGGAGTAATTGGAATTATGGAAATTGTTTTGTGGCGTGAGTTGAGAAATTTCGGTGAGATTTTACTTGTTCGGGTAAAGTTATGTGACAATTTTGTATTTTTTTCAGTGATGAACTTGAGAAATCACTGAACGTTTCAGATATATTTTCTTTCATTTTCATAAAACTGCCGTTAAATGATTCCTGCTTTTGGATTGGACAAGTTGTTTCACGATTTTTACTGCATATTTTTCTCCGTATTGGAATGTATGGCGCGAATCATGTGAAAGTATACGAATAATTTTAAAGCTTAAATGTTGTTGGGGACATTATTTTTTCGCGCGATCAGAAGAATTGCTTCGAGAGAATTTTTCGTTGTTACCGACTAATATGAATAGCGAACAATTACGTAAGCGTCGCTCAGAAACTGTGCAGCTCACATAAAATAACATCAAAGGCAAGCAACTTATTAGATACAATTTTGATACAATTTTGAGAGAATAATGGGTCAAAGGGAATTGACAGCAGAGTAATACAACCTGATAAATTAATTTCGCTGTTGAATGAAATTGAAGGGAGGTTGTAAAATATTTGTTATTTTGATTAATTATTTGTCCCAGCGTCAGTCAATAGAATTGCACCATTCGACGACCCGTGGTAGGACCAAAAGCATTTACTTACGGATAAATCTTTGATAGCTTTCTCGACTAATTGGCATATGATTAAAAAAATAGAGTCCAGTGAGAATAATCTCTCGTCATACTGACCAATTGAAAGTTGTTAGATTTTTTATTTTCCAATTCAGAGTTTTATCTAATGGTGGAATTCTATATCAGTTGACGTTTGAATACCACGCGAGTTTTAAATTTGGCATCCCCCTCGAAATTCGCTGCATGCCAATTCTATGCGGTTATTAAGGTTGTTCTACCCTGGTCAGAACGTATCCGAAAAATGAAGAGAATCGAGTGAAACTTTTTTAAAACATTATTTAAGGCATTTCAAAACCATGTGCAAAATTTCAAAAATTTCGTCAACAGAAAAACAATGAAAATAAATTGTAAAGTTGCTACTTATACACGGGGTCAAGTGGAGCATCGATAACTTCAACATTTTACCTATATTGCCGATTGATGGATAATGTAGAGAAAATGCTAAAGTTATCGATGCCTCATTTAACCTTACGCATAAATACCAATTTTACAATTTATTTTCATTGTTTTTCTGTTGACGAAATTTTTGAAATTTTGCACATGATTTTGAAATGCCTTAAATAATGTTTTAAAAAAGTTTCACTCGATTCTCTTCATTTTTCGGATACGTTCTGGCCAGGGTAGAACATCCTTAACCGTTAAATCCGTTTTTGTTCTGCATCATGATGATTGGTACACTGCGTAATTTTAATAATTTTTTAGTAAAGTTGCCAGGGGAGAGATTTTGCGCGTTTTTCTCGACTTAAAACTTATTTTTTTGCTCCCGTTAGGAGGCGTTTTGCGGCGTTTATCAGATGCCTTTTAGAATACTGAGAAGTTAGGTATGTGGAGGTTAAGTAAATAATTGTATAACCTAATATTATTCGATTGGCCAAATTATTGGTAAACTACTCGACCTCTGAGTATATTACGAATATCTCCTATCCACCGATAATTTATTACTCAATCTATCGTCAATCGTTTGCAACATTTTGATAGAAAATTTAATTTGAATTATCACCGCGCCCGTGTTCATAAAACCTGCACACAACGCCTGTATTTCACGCCCCCTAACGGGAGCAAAAAAATAAGTTTTAAGTCGGGAAAAACGCGCAAAATCTCTCCCCAGATCTCCTCTAATTAATATCTCAATCTGCTACCCTTTAAAGATTTTCCTCTTATAATTTTTTTTTCGTAAGCATTGGAGTGATTTCGGCAACACAATTTGAAACCCAAATTTAGAAATATTGAACAATAACAAAATAGAATAAAAAAAAAAATGATTACGTTCGATAGATAATACATGCTGGCTTCAATCTGCAATGTTTTTCTCAGATGGCGCAATTTAAGGAGCCGGAGCTCGAAATTAGGTAAATAAATTTTCCATTTGAAAAAAGAAAGCAAGTGGGTCGTTAAGTTATGGTAGTAAAGTTAAAGAATACTGCATGGAACCTTGATAAGGAGTGAATCCAAAGCCTGGTTGATAAGAACCCTGCGGTCCACTGAATTGATAACCACCGGGTCTGGGATACTGTGCTTGCCCCTCGTATTGAACATCCGCGTTGTATCCATTCACATCGTCTGCTGTATATTTTACGATTTGAGTCCTAGAGTCCGGTAGAAGTACTCGATATTCGCCCCTCACGACATTTCCGTCGCTGGTCTCCTGCTGACCATAGTCGTTACCACTCGGGGGATCTAGCACCTCGTATTGAAAACTGTACGGTTGCGGCTGCCATACAGACACATAAAGGGATATAAAGGGAATGCATGTGCGTTAAACAAAATAAAATGACAGGGACAGGGAGGTGAAACAGACGAAAAATACACAAAGGAAAAGATGTAGAATAAACGATTTTGTGTGTTGCGATTTTATGGTTATTTTCGTTGTTGCTCCTGGAAAGCAGCCCTTGGCGATTGTCAGCCTGTCGAGGAAACAATACTCCCAACAGAGAGAGACTCTTGGTTCATCCTCGCATTTATTCACAAAGCTACTCCGAGGGGAGAGGTTTACCAGCGACATCCCAGTGATAATGTGTGATAATATGTTCTCTAGCGTGGCACGATTTGTGAATCATCAAATTATTACAGTTCACCGGGTGCGCTGCGGATGCTTGGCCGAGCACATCGTTAATATTGCTTTATCAGAACATATATTTTTTTTTCTATTGTTTAAAATTCATCGCGATGTAAAATCGTTGAAAAAAATATTGGGAATGAACGGCTGGTTTGAAAAGTCATTTTCATAGCTAGAGGGCTATCCGCTTGGCAATGAATTGAATAATATGTATAATAATAACTACATGAATGGTGGTGAAATAAAACTCACTGGTCCGTTGTCCCCATTGTAGCCATTGCGATAAGCTCCAGGGATTCCCTCGTAGCCTGCAGGTGCAACGCCACCTGGAAAAGCTGTGGTGTATCCGCCGGGATATATACCGCTGGGCCTGCCGGTGTATCCCACCGGTCCTGGGAATCCACCAAAACCAGGAACTCCGTAAGAGCCACTTGGTCTTCCAAGAGAGTCAAATCCATTTCCACTTGGAAGAAATCTTCCGGATGCATCATAACCTATACGTCGCCCTGGCTCACCAAGAATTCCAACGCTTGGTCTATTGTACTGATACCCATTGCTTCCAGAATCCGGCAAAATCCCTCCCAATGCAGTCGTACAGTACAATATTGTCAGCACCACACCGTTCAACTAAAACAGGGACAATAAAACACAAATGGAGGAGTCGAGGAAATAAAGGGAAGAGCAACTTTATGGTTAATTTGAGGCAGAGATAGACTGTTTGTTGACCGTTATAAATTGTCTAGACGCAATAGAGAACTCGTTCTTTACAACCCCCATATATGAAAATGAAATAAGAAAGGGTAGTCACGCATTTCTCCAATTTCTCCAATTTCTCCAAAATAGAGAGAAGATACTCCTCTTTAGCATGATTGCAAGTGGTTCTTCCACGATCGGAATTCGTTCCACGGAGTGAATGACAAACGATCTTTGGCTATCTCCACCGGCAGTTTCAATAAATTTGCGCTCGAATTACTCGGGATAATGCTTTAAAATTGTTAATATTATCTCTTGACTTCGTTTTTATGCAAGGAGGGAAACCGTCAATGATAATAATTCACGTTGCTGGTTGCAGATCGATATTCATTGAATTAATAATCAATGGCTCGAGTACTCACCTGATGAATACTCATATCGATGAGCTGTTTCAGAGAGTCCGAGTAAACTGATGAAGATGATCCTCTCGAATCCTTATATACTCCATTCCCAGTATTTTTCCTTGTTACAGATTAAACCTGGTTTGGCCGTTGTTACAACAGTATGAGTATAACATTACGAAGAGTTTAACCCAGTGTTGGAGTTGGAGCTTGAGGGATGGGCTAAATACGATACAATAATCTTCCCTTCACTTGTCGGTCCATCTAACTCCTCTTCTGGATGATCCTTGCCGATTTTCGACGTAGAAAATGCCTCTTCACTGGTGCATGGTGGCCGGGTACCATTTCGTATATGCATTTTAATTGATTGAGCGTGCGTGGTGTTCTTCCAGCATAGACTATCCTCCACGTTTTAATATTTCATGCGCACCTATCACGCGAATTCGAGTGCCTCTCGGCCAGCAACGTCCATCACGAAGTAACTTGGATATTGGATTATAATATTCGTAGTATGACGAGGTATAACCCATTGAATTCTTTCGGAATATCAAACACATTAGGTACAATTTTCTGTAAGCTACTACTCATGAGTAGAGTTATGATTTAGGAAAGTATTGATTTTTCATCGAAATTTGATTAAGAAAACCGAATCGGCAGTTGATCATGAATGATTGAGATACACTGAATCTAGTGTTTTATTTGAACGTATCTGAAAATTTAAATTAATTTGAAATTGACATCTCTCAAATGTGATAGTGGAATATATCGACAGGAGATTAAATAAAGTGCAACCAACAGTTAATTAATTCCCATATTTATCATTGAAGACATTATGCGGCCACCCCCAGATTGCTCCTGAATTCACCAATTAATTTGTATTGGGTAAATTGGGAAATAAAAAATACCGAATAGATATTATCAAAGTGGAGGCTCACCGAATGTTGATTTTTTTGGCAACTCTCGTGAATAAATGGTAGAATTTATTGGCAATCATAAAAATGGATAATTTGATAATTTATGCAGACAAGAAAAAAACTGGATTCGCAATATTGAATTCAGCTTCGATGGTAATAATCACATTATGTAGAACACTTGATTGCCTCAGTAGAATGGCTCAGCTATAGTTTCAAGCAGAAGAATTCCACTCCCACTTTTTTCTTTTCTGCGATCGCTTCCCTTCATATACAGGGTGTCCCAGAAGTACGTGCCGATAATTAACCGGCATGTACAGGGGGTGAGTCCGACCCAAAAAGTCCTTTACCACTTTTGGATCGGAAGCACCCCTCCGGAGATACTGGGGTAAACAGGACAGCCAATGACGCTGCCGCGTTAAGCGGCAGTACGTCGGTGTGGCTGTCGCGCTCGAGTGTGAGTGATTCCCCTTCGAGCCAGAAGGCGGCGGGATTCCACATTCACCCGTGAGCGTGAGAGAGAAGTCATGGTATCCTCTCTCACTCTCTCGCATCACTCCGCGGCAATGTTCTTGCAGGTATCTTTTAAACAATTGGGTTTTTGGGATTTTTTCATTGATTATTATTTGTTGCAAATTGAATTTGCAACAAAAAACATCTGATGGAAAAATGCCGTACGGCCCATCGTTTTTTTTATAACATTTAAAAAGTATGAAACAGTTTGTTGCTGATATTGATTAAACAATTGGGTTTAGGTGATTTTTCCATGAGGTTATTTTGTTGCAAATTCAATTTGCAACAAATAATCATCAATGGAAAAATCCCAAAAACCCGATTGTTTAAAAGATAACAGGAAAAACAGTCGCGCCACTGAGAATTTTTGGTAAAATCGCGGGCAATCCCCTTGCCATTTTTCGATTAATTAATTAATTATTAATTATCTCATCAACCGAGACTTTGACAAAATTTTATAAGGAGAACTTTTTTTTGTTAAATCTCATTAACAACAAAAAAGATTCTCCGATAAATTTTGCTAAATCTCATGGTTGATGAGATAATTAATAATTAAACAATTATCTCTGAAATGAACGGAGCGATCGCGGTGATTTTCAGATTTTTCGTTAAAAACAGCCTGTTGACCAATTATCTAATAAACAATGGGCTTTCGGAGATTTTTCCATTGATTATTTTTTGTTGCAAATCGAATTTGCAACAAAAAACATCTGATGGAAAAATGCCGTACGGCCCATCGTTTTTTTTATAACATTTAAAAAGTATGAAACAGTTTGTTGCTGATATTGATTAAACAATTGGGTTTAGGTGATTTTTCCATGAGGTTATTTTGTTGCAAATTCAATTTGCAACAAATAATCATCAATGGAAAAATCCCAAAAACCCAATTGTTTAAAAGATACCTGCAAGAACATTGCCGCGGAGTGATGCGAGAGAGTGAGAGAGGATACCATGACTTCTCTCTCACGCTCACGGGTGAATGTGGAATCCCGCCGCCTTCTGGCTCGAAGGGGAATCACTCACACTCGAGCGCGACAGCCACACCGACGTACTGCCGCTTAACGCGGCAGCGTCATTGGCTGTCCTGTTTACCCCAGTATCTCCGGAGGGGTGCTTCCGATCCAAAAGTGGTAAAGGACTTTTTGGGTCGGACTCACCCCCTGTACATGCCGGTTAATTATCGGCACGTACTTCTGGGACACCCTGTAGATATAGATGTTCATTGGTATTTGACTGGGAATTTTGAATGCACCATAAGGCAGTGCTCATCGCATTAACGTATATTCCATCACATTATAATAGCATGTATCACCACTTCTAGGGTATAATTCAACTTGTGTGTACCAAGGATTGCAAAATTCATCACAAAAGCACATGGGAGCTCACAAAGTATGAAATAGCAATCATGCAAGCACTCAGTCCTCTGAAATTCTGTGGTGGCTTAGAAAATATTAAAGCGAGCCTGGATGGGTAAACAGGATATACCATGGAATTCGTTTTTAATGATCCATTAGATTTTTTGTTACATTCGTTGCTTAAAAAATCACATTTCTCTAACTTCGTTATTTTCAGATGATTTTGGTGGAAATTATAATAGCCATTATGCTGTGTTGAAGGATGATTATTTATCATCTTGCTTATTGTGTATTTCTAGCAAGAGAGTTTTCCATTACTAATGATAAAGGACAATCTGTCTTCTGTCACACATTATTAATCTGTAATATTATGCCATTAAAAAATCACTCCTGAAATTTTATAGGAACACTTTAGAATGCTTAAGTACAACACATTCATATGAAATTTCCTGGTTATTATTACTGATAAGTCAATCAGACTCTGAACTTTTCAGCCATTACAAATTTTGAAAAATCTTGTCTTGAAGTAAATTCAGATAAATGACATAATGTATATGCTCCATGAGAAATTTTGGGTATAGGACAGTGGAAATGAGTATAAATCGTGACCAATGAATTAACAGTGAGGAATGAGTGTGACAGATTTTAGGGCTCAATTTTCGATTCGATTCCATATAAATATCCATTTCTATTTTACATAAAATAGGAAACGCCAGTTTATAAAGCGTCCCTGTTACACCCGCCTATGTTTCCATTTCACTTTTCACGATGATTCTGCCAATATTTTCAGACGGATCAATCGAGTGAGCCTGCTTGCTTTTGAATCCAATAAATCGTATTGAAACTTATCGGAATATTTGGTGCATACAATTCTACTGCATTTATCCCTGATAAGCACTGCAATTATAATTTCAGGCTGGCATTATTTTAGCAATGAATCGACAGCTTAAATAATTCAAACCCAGGACCCCAGTTTCGAGTGGATAAATACTCCAAAATGTTCAGATTTGTAAATACATAAAAATGGACTCATCTTAAAATTTAAAAAAAAATTCGAATAAATTTTTGCAAAAAATGCGCCTCGAAAAAGTTTTGTGTAATGGTTTGCCCTGAAATTTTTTTGGAAAATGAATAAACATGAAAAAAAGTGTCAAATAACAGTTCTGTATGATGAAAAAAAATAGTTGAAGGAATACCAACGTTCTTAATATAATCCGGACAACTTCGAGTAAATGATCCTACAGTTTGTCGCGGGAGTAAATACTTACGGTAAACGTATGGTTTAGGTCGGCTAAAAAACAAAAATCATTGAAACGTTAATTTCTTTGAAAGAAAACCATTCTTATCCTCTCAATCGTCAGGAACAAGACGAAAGAAGAGAGAGAAACAACAAGGAGGGGAATACATCGATAAATAGTTCTCAGGTAAACTCTGTTGTCCCTGAAATTCCTTAAACTCCCCTTTCCCTCTGCTATCGCTGTTGACGCGACGAGTGAATGATATGTAATTCAATATTTTGAATAGCTACAGAAGGGTAGCGGCAAATAAGTCACTCGTGGTGTTCGTTCAGCGATGGTAGATGGTCAGGAGAGGTGAATTCAGAGTTTTAGTGAAGTGCTCAGGACTATTAGATAAACCCATCTTTCTGTGTGTCCATTGTCTTGTGTTGACATGTTTTGTTTTTGTTTTTGTTTTGATCAGATCCTTAATCGGGTGATGGAAACCCATCCGACCAAATAAAAAAACATCCAGAATGGTTTGGTGGAGCTGAACTAGACATTTACCATACTTACGTTCGGGCTCTCATAGTTAATAAACTCATCAAACCAATACTGAAGACTACATTTTTCTCCTTTCTTCACTTTTTCCCGTGATATTTTCATGGTATTACAGGGGCAGGAGCAGCCCTTTTTGAGATGGTCGTAATTCACTCCATATAATTGTGGATTCCGGTCTTAGTTATCACTGTACATTCATTGCGTGAAAAAGGGGTGTGGATTGTAGGTATATATGTGTGGCAAAGCAAGGACGTCACACCAGTGGATCCAAAGCTTCTCTTTCCATGCTGAAAGTACCTCTCCGTGTTAGGTGGTAGATTTTTCTCGTAAACTAGCATATCTATGATATGACAAGTATACGAGAGGATCGGTGTTACACCCTAACAAGTCGTTGAGTTCGTTTTTCCATTGTTATTTTTCGAGAGATATTTTTCACACAGATCGTAAGTGGTTCCAAATTGCCAACCAAACATGCCAATCCTTTAAATTCCAATGTAATAATGTGTTTATATCATTATATTCAATAGGCGTAAATTCTCCCCTCTACTGTACAATCGATTGCGGTTTGACAATTTCCTGTGTTCATCCGAGCGAGTTCAATGCAAGAAAGCAATTATTATGGATGCTGTATAGCTGAGAAAGCATTTCGGGGTGCTTATCACTAGTCTGGATGTTGTCACATTAAAAACTCCCTGCCATGAACGGCTAATTAGAATAAATTCTCTTTGCGAATGCATTGGATGCCGTTTGATGTTCACCGAAAATTTCATTTCAGTGGATTTCAGTTTCCAACATTTTGGCATTTATACAATGCTATCGATGTTTTGATTCATGTGTGACCATTATGTTGGACATTTGGTCTTTGCTATCAGTGGCTAGAAAACAGAAGAAATTAAATTTCTCATGCAGCTGTCTACCCTATTTTTTTGTGGGAGTTTTTGTATTTAATCTGTGAATATTTTAAAAAATGAAACTGAATACAAACTTACGGCAATAATTATAATACTTTTAGTACAATTTTACTGTTTGTATTGAACAATACAAGTATGTAGAGTTAAACAATAAAAAGAGGCATTCAGGGCAGTTTGCGTGAATAATTCAACCACCAACCTTACATCAACAGGTTCTGATTTTAGGGATTGATTGCGTTTGTAACAACCAATAACAATAAGCGGTAGATAATTAAATCCAAGAGTTCGATTTTATAGAAGATTCTGTTACGTTAGGACTTACAAAATGATCGTTTAATTCGAAATTCGAAATCGAATCGAAATTTTCTTATTATAAATATTAGATAATTTGGCGAGTTATTAAAATAGTTAAGTTTCCGAATTGTGAAATAATTTCAATTTCTATGATTTCGCGATTTATCTGAACTCTTTTTATATAAATTGGCGATTTATTAAAATAATTAAATTTTGAATTGCGAAATAACCATCTCGGGGACAACCCGAGACCCAGGGCCTGCATTGTTGCTAGGAAAGTGTGTAGGCCCAGGGGGATGGCGAACTTCTGTTACAGGGATCTGGTGGCGGTTATGGTGCGGGTACATACAGGAGGACCGGAAGAGGACATTGTCTTCTGTTCGGCGTATCTGCCGCATGACGCCGCGGAGCTGCCATCCACCAGGGAGCTGCAGCACTCGTTGGTTACTATAAGTCTGAAAAGCTGTCGCTCATCATAAGCTGTGATGCAAATTCGCAGCATGTTGTATCGGAGAGCAGTAAGAATAATACCAAGGAAACAGGCCTGTTGGAGTACTTAGTGGACCTGGAGCTGGAGATCCTAAACAGGGGGGAGGCAGAGAGGCCTGGTTAGCGGCTCTGGAACCGAGCGTACCGCACTAAAAGAGATGAGGACTGGACTCGGCACAGGAAGGTACAGAGGGAGTTTAAAAATCTCATCAAGAAATCGAAAGAGTCAACATGGAGGATCTTCTGCGAGAAGCTGGAGACACTATCGCAGGTGGCTAGACTCCGCAGGGTCTTCTCCGGCCGACCAACACAAGGTCTGGGTGGAATCATCTGATGGTGCTGCTATGACCCAACCAGATGAAACATTGAAACATCTGATCCAGGTGCACTCCGACTCTGTTATACAGGGGGAGAGGGAATATGCTCCGGATTGGATTGGGTACGGCCAGGCGAGGGCAGGCCGAATCGGGGCCTGGCCTCGAAAATTGTGACGTTGGGCAGGCTGCGGTGGGCGGTGGACTCCTTCGAGATGTATAAGAGTCCGGGTCCTGATGGTATATACGCGGCTTTTCTGCGGAGAGGGCACCTGCTGCTTCTGCATAGGCTGCTACTACCACTAAAGGCATGTCTTATTTTAGGACATGGGCCCATGAAGATTGCGGGAGGTAAGAATTGGGTCTATTCCTAAACCGGGTAAATGCAGCTATGACAACGCCAAAGCCTATCGGCCTATTAGCCTGAGCGCTTTCCTACTGAAGACGCTGGAGAGGCTCGTTGACAGGCACATTGAAGAGGCAGTCCTGGAAATGAATCCCATTAGCCCCTCGCAGCATGTATACCAGGCGGGCAATCAACTGAGACTGCACTGCACAACCTGGTTGCCAGAATTGAAAGAGGAAAGCAAAGGAAAGAGGACACTCTCGGTGTCTTTATTGAGGGGGCCTTTTCCAACACTTCCACTCCTCTCTCACCGACAGTACGGTCAGGGCGCTAATAGGGAGGAGCTACCCGCAGGGGGGAGTTATCTCGCCTTTGCTGTGGGTCCTCGTTGTAGATGGGCTCCTCAATGGACTCGAGAGACTGGGGGTGTACGCCATAGGATATGCAGATGATGTGGCCTTGCTCGTGACCAGCAGGAAGGAGGGCATACTACACCGGAAAATGCAGAAAGCGCTCGACTATGTTCAAGTGGTGCACCCCTCACGGGCTCAGGGTAAACCCGAGCAAAACAAAGATGGTGCTCTTTACTAACAGGAGGGGGTGTGTCGTAAGACCCCCCTTTATTTGTGATATAATTCTGGGCTTTTCGAAAGAGGTGAAATACCTAGGCGTATAGCTCGACAGAAGGCTCAGCTGGAAGAAGCACATCACCATGCAGACGAACAAGGTCATCGCGACTTATTGGGTCTGCAGGAGAATGTTTGGTAACACGTGGGGGTAAGGCCCAGAGTCGAATCCATACAGCTACAATGCTCCTACAGCTCACGTACCCTGCTGTTGTCTGGTGGACGGCGATGAAAAAGCCCTGCCATAAAAGAACGGGAGATGGAACGGGTAGACTTGCGATGCTGATAATCACGGGGGCGCTCAGGACGGCCCCCATCTCAGCGCTGGAGGCGCTGCTCTTCTTCCAGCCGCCCCACACTCATATTAAGGAGGTGGCGCTAATATCGGCTGCGAGATTCCGGTTGCAAGGCCTATGGAAAGGGGCCATCAGTGGTGATGCGGCAATCCTTACAGCGGACAGCGACTTTCAGGGACTGCTGTCCCGGGGAGGAGATGCCTGCAGACCGCGATGGCACTTCTAAATGAATTTCACGGTCAACCTTGGAAATGGAACAACCCAGCCAGGGGGTGATAAAAAGTGGACGCCACGGAAGGGGCTGGTTTCGTACACGGATGGCAACCGTGCGGGAGCAGGGATCTGATCTGAAGGACCTTTAAGTACCCTTGGACTGGAATCGTACACGACCGTGCCTCGACACGACCACGACACGCTGGCATCCTCGGCAACGTGAAATCCGACGAGCTACCCAAAAGAGCTTTGCCTAGAGGTCGCACCAACAGGGGAGAACTTGGTGGTTGTGCACATAGACTTCGTCAAGAAAATGATCCAGAAGCGAGTGGAGACGGTGGTTGTGGAAAGATGAGACTCTGAGAAGAGCGCCAACCACGCAAGGACCTTCCTGCGTGAACCTACAAAAAAGCTAACTGAGACGCTGGTAAGGCTGAACAGGCTAAAGCTCCGGTCCTTGATCAGGCTTATCACTGGTCACTGGCCCCTACTCTCATACATGGCGAAAATAGGCAGAAGAAATGATCCTACCTGCCCGAAATGTGGACTAGCGTAGGAAAACCGGCATTACTTAAGCACCGGATGCAGTGGTCTTGACGAGGTCTGATGGGACGTCTTTGGAACCACCGGCATCAAGGAAATGTGTGCTGATAGGGACGGTACTGAAGGGTTCTATAACTTCGCTCGAAGGGCCAACATACCGGCACCTGTGGACTAGGTGGCTGACAAGTGTAGAGTGCAAAATGGCTGGAAGGCTTCTTGCACTTTCCCGAACTTTAGGGAACGCTTAAAAAACCACTAAACGACTAATGTCGAAATTCGATTGAATGATCGAATTTACAATTGATAATTAAGGTGAAATTTTTATTTTATTTTCACATTTTATTTGGATCATTGAATTTCCATAATTTATTCGACAATTATTATCAATTATTTCATGAAAATTTAACAACTTTGAAGACTTATAGTATATGTCTATATAGTGTATTTATAAGTCTTATACATATCATACACTCATGCACAAAAATGCTCTAGAAAATCAATACTTGAATTAACTGGAGGATCTCTCTGGATTCAGGAATACCTCCATATTATGTAGCGAGCATTAACAAAAAAAATTGAAAGATTAGTTTCAAAGATATTCAATTTTTAGTGTAAAATGATTATGTGGAATATATCTGAAGTAACAGGATCGAATTAGTTTTTTTAATCGGACAATTTTAGTCCAATACATGCATAATAGATACAACACTCAACATTCTTAATAGATCTAAGCTAATAGGACAAAACATATTGGAAAAATCATTCGGAAGCTCGCCATCAATTTGTAGAATCAGAATTATAGGAAAAGGATTCTTTTATTTTGAAGGGATAATATAACATATATTTGAAAACAATCCGGACTGGATTTCCACAATAAAAATGCCCTGCATTTTCACTCACGACCAGTCAATTCCGAACTGACTCACTCCTAATTCTCACATCTCAGACACACTCATTTTCTCTCTTTATTTTAAACATACTTCTCTCATTTGCTGTCACTTCGAAACGATAACTCTTGTTCCAAAAATGATCTTACAAGACAGAACAAAGGCCACCCTTGTGCAGTAAAGAAAACTCAAAGCCTAAACACTAGCGTAAGAAAACTAACAGGTCATGCAAACACTTTTCCTTTCACACTTATAATTTCTTATGCTGTGGATAAATATTTAAAAGAAATCTAAAACTTAACGTCTGTAATATTTACGCGTAAGCAAACTCTTAAATCTCATTCCTGGCGACATATCGCCCTCTCACTCGTTTATGCCTAAACCAAAAAAAGTAACAAAGCGCTCATTCTTAATTTTCACTGAACCCACAAATTTGGTAATCCTATTCTAAAAGGGACACGTGTAGTAAAGACTTTTTATTTGGAGTTTTTATATTTAGTTAGAATAAATCGAATAAGATACAATAAAATACAAGCTCTGAAATCACGCGACAATA
>NW_011887747.1:581043-586386 GCF_000806365.1 Fopius arisanus | reverse complement strand
CCGTTCACCCTGTGGGGTCCTTGTTTTGGGCCCGACGTCACTAGAGGGTGTCAAACCCCTCGCCTCTTCCCATCAGTCCTCCTATTTTCCCTGGCATCCGGTTCAATACGAAATTTCCCCGCTTTAATCGGCCAACCTGACCTGAAAGTCGTCCTCGGCTTTTCCTAGTGAGCGGAAAGAAAATCTGTAACAGCTGTTTCCAACCTGCTAATTAAATTATCGTCTCATTTTTGCAAATATTTTTATTTTTTTTTTTTTCGAACGCGGTACAACCCCGGGTCAATTACCACCCCCACATCGGAGTGATCGGCTCCAACTTGTTGGTAGGAATTGATTCCAGTTTTGTTACCAGGGGTGGCGCCTAGGATTAGATGCGCAAGGTAGCTCCTCGGTCACCTGAAGGTGTAATCAAGTACAATGTGCTTTCTCTCTTTTCCTCCCCCTTTTTTTTTTTACTTTGCTTCTAGCTTCGATGGCACTCGGAGTGTCTGACCATTTTCCTTGCCCAATCTCAACTCATTTACATGAGGTTGGCTCAAATGGCACTCGAGAGTGTCTGACCATCGTTCTAGTTCAAGTACATTATCCCAATCGGAGTCTAGCATCAATGGCACCCGCAGGTGTCTGACCATTGTTCTAGTCCGAGGACCACCCCGTTTTAGGGCCTAACTTCAATGGCACCCGAAGGTGTCTGACCATTGTTCTGACTCCAGCCGGAAGTCCAGCTTCAATGGCACCTAAAGGTGTCTGACCACTGTTCTGGCTCCAACCGGAGGTCCAGCTTCAATGGCACCTAAAGGTGTCTGACCATTGTTCTGACTCCAGTGCTAGTTACTCACCAATCACTCCATGGCATCAAACATGACCCATTTTTGGAGACTGTCTACGGCAACGACCTGCCGCTGGTTCGGTGACTTCTTGAGGTTCCTCATGTCCTGTACCTCATACCTGTCGTTTGGAAGGACTGCTGTTACCTTGAAGGGTCCCTTCGCTTTAGCGACCAGCTTTTTGCTCTCACCCGTTGCCGCTGGGCTGGCAGCAACCATGACTACATCCCCTACCGCATAGGTCTCAGCTTTGACCCTCCTGGAATCAAATCTTTTTTTCTGGGTGGCCTGTTCCCCGTCTGTCGAGACCTTGGCCTCTTTCCGCATTTGCCTCAAATCTATCTGGTCCAACTTTGTCTGGATCCCTGCTTGAAGGTGTGCGTCAGCCGCACTCCGTGGTTGGTACCCTAGCAATAATTGTGCCGGCGTCCTCTTTGTGGTGCGATTAACGGCGCAGTTGATCGCGCTCTGCACTCCCTTTACACTTGTGTCCCACATGTCCTCAGCTTGTCCTGCGCTCGTTGTGGCCAACGAGTGGAGCAACGTCCGGTTCAAACGCTCACATTGACCATTAGCCCTTGGCGTGGCCACAGCATTGAGAACGTGCTTGATTCCGTACTCTTTGAAGAAGGTTTGGAAAGTGTGGGAGGTAAAAGCACTACCCCTGTCGCTGATGATGCCAGTGGGCACTCCGAATATGGCAAATAATTGTCCGAGGGCTTTAACGACATGTTTAGTTTTTGTATCTCTGACGGGCTCTAATATACAAAATTTCGTGAATGCGTCTATTATTGACAGTATCTGTGTATTTCGTCGTTTACTTGAAATGAAAGGCCCAACATGATCAATGTGCAATGTGTGGAATGGAATAGCTACCTTTTCGATTGGGTGTAGTTCTCCCGGTTTTCTCCCGGTGTTGGATTTATAATACAGGCAGTTTAAACAAGACTTGACATACTTTGATATAAAGCGTCGCATTCCCTTAAACCAGTAGTTTTCTTTAACCTTTCGTAAGGTTCTGTCAAACGCAAAGTGACCCTGGTCGTCATGACATAGTCTGACTATATTAAATCTCGACATTCTCGGGACCAACCATTTAACAACCCTTCTTCCGTTCTGCGGAATACAACCCCCCCCCCCCCCTTTAGCATATACTTCTCAAAGTAATCTTTTGTTTCGGGTTGTACATCACCGCTCTCCAAGACTTTTCTAATAATCCCGACGTCCGGATCTTGGGCTTGTGCTACGTTAATCCATTCAGCCTCAGTCACGTCAATTGATAGGCATTCCACCGGATTACGACTTAAATAATCTACATGCGCGACTTGTGACCCGGGTCGGTACACAATTTCAAAATCGTAATCCTGGAAGTACACCCACCACCGAGCCACCCGAGGCTGTATGTCTTTTTTATTTGCTGTGGCGCGCACAGCGCTACAATCTGTAACGATGGTGAACTTGATTCCCAGCAGGTATACCCGGAATGCCTTGAGGGCTGTAAACACGGCTAGGGTCTCCAGGTCGTAGGAGTGGTATTTTTTTTCAATTGGGGTTGTTTTACGACTGTAATAGGCCACCACTCGTTTGAGCGTCCCATGCTTCTGAATGAGGATAGCCCCTAGACCGATCGCGCTGGCATCCGTATGTACCTCTGTTTCGAGCTCGGGGTTATAAATGGCTAGTATGGGTCTTGTGGACAATATTTCCTTTAATTCCTTTACAACCTGGGATTCCGGTAAACCCCAATTCCACTGCGAATCTTTTCTCAATAGATTTGTCAAGGGCGCGACTTTCCGCGCGTAATTTTCCACGAAACGTCTAAAATATCCCGTGAGCCCCAGAAATTGGCGTACTTGTTTTACATTACAGGGGTCCCTTGCTTCCATTACCGCCCTTATCTTTTGAGCTCCCGGTCTCACTCCTTCGGCTGAAATCTCCCTACCCAGGTAATCGATTTTCTCTTGGAAGAATCTACACTTCTTTAAGTTCAAAGTGAGGTTATGCTCTGCGAACCTCTTCAAGACCGTTTCTAGCCGGGAGAATCCTTCCTCGAAGTCAGACACAGCAAGCAAAACGTCGTCGATAAAAACCAAAGCACAGTCCTTCAATACCCTGTTCATAATGCTTTGGAAAACCGCCGGGGCATTCGTGAGTCCGAATGGCATCCTCAAGTATTCGTACTGGCCATCGGGGGTGACAAAGGCTGTTTTCTCGATGGAGTCTGGATGCATTGGAATTTGGTGGAACCCGGACTTTAAATCGAGTGAAATGTAAAACTTTTTACCGCCGAGTTGGTCAATCTGATCTTCGATTATCGGCAGGGGGTATTTTATTTTTTTGGTGACTTTGTTTAGGTCCCGGTCATCTACGCATAATCTACGTTCCCCCCCTTTCTTATTTACCAAGACGATAGGACTTCCATAAGGCGAACGGCTCTCACGGATTATGCCACTCCGTTCTAATTCGGCGACCATTTGTTTCACCAGCTCCTGATCTGGTCTTGGGAGTCGTCTAGGGCTGGTGTACACGGCTTGGTCGCTCGTCAACTCGATAACCATTTCTCCCGCAGTTGTTTTACCTAGTTCCTCTAGGTTTATTGAAACGTTCTGTCGGTACTGGTTCAATAAATTTAAGAGCCTATCTTGAACGGACGCTTCTAAACCGTGGCAATTTACCTGACTTAGTTCAATTGGCTGTGGGGTACTCGCGTCGATCATAAAGACGTCTTGGATTTCTTCAAAAGGTCCTGCCAATTCAATGTCGTCTACGACTTCGGCCCCGTTGACCGCGGCGTCTCTACCCTTTTCTACCTGACCTTCCGTTGTCCGGCTAAACGGACAATTGTCGGCAATCGCGCATATGCCTGGCTGATCCAAAATATTTCTGCCAATTAGTATCTCACGCGTTAGATCGAAATCTGGTACGATAAGGACCCTTAGTTTGAGTGAGATATTATCTACAGTGATCCTTATCTTTGCTCGACCTATCGGTATAACCATTGCATGATTGAATCCCATCAACGACTGACTTGTCTCCTTAATTTTCAAATTCATTCTCTTTGCAACACTCTCTCTGATAAGCGAGCAGTCGCTTCCTAGGTCAATCATGCAATGCTCAACCTCGTTATTAATAAGGCACTCTTTGAGCGGTTTGCCTGTCTCGCGGGTCTCTATTTTAAGGACGTCTAAGGTCTCGGAATTCACGGCTAGTCATGCCTTTTGTTCCCCTTTATTCCCTTCATTTCTGCGTTTCTTAAAGCAATCTTTCTCCGAGTGATTTGAGAGTCCGCAGTACCCACATCTGGGCCCTTTATTGTCGCCTCGACCATTTTTATTAGGGGTTTCCTCGGTTTTTGAGGCCCTGGTCCCCGAGTTGTCACGGCAAGCGTGCATTTTATGACCCGTCTTTCCGCAGCGAAAACATGTGTTGGGTTTTCCCCGGAGGGATTTCAGTCCCATTCGCTTCGCGTCTTTATTTTCTTTTGTCGAGTTTAAGTCGAGACTACTTAAACATATCGTCAAGTCAGCGAAAGTAGTGCATTTGGAGGCAATTACGTGTCCTCTCACGATTTCATCGGTAATTCCGCAAGTGACACAATCCACGATTAATTCCTCTGGCATTTCCCACGCGAGCTTCTGGAATTTCGCGATTTTCTCAAAACTATAGGTTTCTAAATCCTGGCCCGGCTTGCTCTTATACACGCATGCTTCCTCAAGTAATTTGCCGAAGCTTTGTTTACAGGGAAAACGCTTCGCGACGGCTATCTCAAATGCTTCCCAACTCAAGATTTTCCTACTAGAAAGGGCCGTGGCATTCCACCATCTCCTCGCATTGCCTTTAAATTTCAAAGGGGCTAAGTACAATTTTTCCCTGTTATTCCACCCATACATAATTGCACACTGATTAATGTTATCTAGCCAATCAGCGGCACTCATTTCCTTGCTCGCTGGATCAAAATCTGCTAGTACCTTTTCATTGAGGTATCGACTTCTAGAGTTTTCTGAATTCACGCGGTCCCCTGAGCTCATCAATACTGAGTTTTTGATTGCCTCAGCCTGAACTACTGACGTTTCCACTAGTTTCGGGATCGTATCTGATAAAGCCTCGAGCAATCTAGCCACATCGGAGTTACCACTAACCTGACTACCCTTTGCTGAAGAGCTTCTTTTGCTACAGCTGCTTCCGCTACGACGACTTCTTGGTGTTTTTGAACGGCTTCTCGAGCGGCTCCTAATGTCGTCCCTTCTGGTATCGTCCCGGGAACGTTCCCGACGATGTCGTCGGTTGCTTCGACGTCCCTCCCCGTCATCTCTTGAATGGCTGTCAACGAGGATGGGGGATCTAGCTCTCCTCTCCTCGGAACGGTGATTAATATCCTGGTCTGCCATTTTTCTACTGTTTGGCACTGCACTTCAGATACGCGTTAGTCACTTTCTTTTATATATATGAAAACGTGTGTATATCCTACTTCTGATCTGTAGTAAAGACTTTTTATTTGGAGTTTTTATATTTAGTT
>NW_011887747.1:559503-580903 GCF_000806365.1 Fopius arisanus | reverse complement strand
CCGTTCACCCTGTGGGGTCCTTGTTTTGGGCCCGACGTCACTAGAGGGTGTCAAACCCCTCGCCTCTTCCCATCAGTCCTCCTATTTTCCCTGGCCTCCGGTTCAATACCAAATTTCCCCGCTTTACACGCTTGATACAATCGATTATCTCGAGAATGTCGAAATCATGAAGCTACGATTTCTTATTGGTCCGCCTAAAGTGGCGCGAGATTAAAAAGTCGTAACTCTCTTATAGAGATCGTTTCATATCCGGTACGGTCTCTCGTGGCGACAAAATATACTCACTCCTTTCAATAATTCATCTATGTCGCCTGCTTGTCTATGATGAGTTTCGAATCACATTCTCCGCCATCATATTGAACGGACTACTTGAGTAATAAAGTATGTAGACTCTTCACTAGACTAAAGATATCGAGACGCATAGTTTTGGACGACATTAATACGGGATTACAGGTCTGATTAGATTATGACTGCAGGGGTTACAATTATTTGAGAGAAATATCATTAATCTATTCCAATTCTGGATGCCGACGAGATTATTCAGTGCTCATTCCCGGGAAACGAGAATGATGGAAGATAGGGTATAATTCATATCATAAGATCAAGTTTTTCCTTTGGAATCCAACGATGATGTGATATTTTCCGTTATATTTACATAAGAAACGTAGGGTCATATGTAGTGAAGAGGGGAACATTACCGAATTTCACAGCCTAATGAAAGCACAGTTATTTTTCATGTTGGCATTCATGCGATTTACAGCGCATTATTAGGTTGAATAGGTGTGTGGATTTAAGGTAATTAGTCCCCTTTGCTTCCTCCCCCATCGTCTTTTTCTTCCAAGCCTTTGTTCTCTCATATTTTTCCTTGATTCCTCTCTGCTGAGAATCAAAGCACAAGTTGAAAGCATACATTCATGTTCATTGACGATAAATACTGACGTTGGAATTCTCATGAATTTTCCGATTCATTATGTTCTCACGTTTTCATGTCATGCACAATCGTTAATCACGAATTCCACATTTGTGAACGAAACAAATCCCTTCAGCGGTATAATCGTGAACACTGAATGGGTTCACGCAAACGCGGATAATTGCACATTAATGGCCATCACGAACACCAATTGATGCAATCCGAGAGAGATGAATTACCTATGAAAGGAGAGGATGATGCGAGGATACGAGGTACATTAGATGCTCTAGAAGCCGCTCTAGACTCAATTGTGCAATTAATGATGGTGCACTACTGCAAATCGTTACAGCCTCGCCGGTTAGAAATTACCGAGAAATCATTGCATCCCTAGTGCTACTCTTCCGGAGATTCACAGTGCAACAGAAAATTGGGTTAAGTGCAGGTTGGCGCAAAAAATTTGACCAAAATGCAGTCAATACGTCATCTAAATATCTTCTTCCACTTGAATTGAATTTTCTCACGAAATGTATGTTTGCATGGTTATTGGATTCAATTGAACCAGTTGAAAATCAATTCGAGTGGTGGAGCATAGAAAAGAGGACATTTAATTTGCCATCGCGCTAGAATATAGGAAAGGGGGAGAGATGGAATAGGTAATAGTGAGAATGCAGGACAGGGTAAAAGGGGAGATGGTGAAGAGGGTACCACATGAAGAATTGACGCGCTCACCTCATGAATTTAAAATTGCGATTTCGACGTTGGCAAATTCGTTGGCAGGAGTGTGAAACCAACCGCGAATTTTCATTCTCCCACTCTCATTCTTTGAGAGAAAAAAGAAAGACATCATCAAGGAGTATAAATCTATGCATACATATGACATGTGTTAGTGGATGGTACAACCTAAAATGGAATTATTTTCACATGTGTCTGGAGTGCAAGACACCATGCTATATCCAAGGTTCATAACTGGGAGGTGGTTGGCAGGGGTTGAGGCACCTTTGGTGACCCTTCGCACGCTCCCACGACCACGACAACCCACGATGGCCAGTTGTAATACCCGAGATATTATACGGGTTTGCGGAGCAGCAATAAATTGCATCCGTGCTCTCTCCAGTGAGAGCATCAGGAGTCGGTGGCGCATTTATGTGATACCCCATAGCGTCTAGCTCCGAGGAGCCATAGCGGAGCCACTTGGCATTTCTTCGGTATGGATATATTCACCATTAGCGTTCTCCTTGTTATCATTCTGCGAAACGTCAACTTCCAGTATGGATACCGAAACTCAACAGAGAAATAGTATACTACGCTCCGAGGAGGTTAATTTCGCTTTTGACGAGTGTGAGGTCGTGTGAAAAATAAAATTTTCCTTCGACTGGCCTACGTTATTATATATTTTACACTTCAGCGTGCAGTCACTGGTTGATTACATACGAGGAGCTTCGCGGAATTGAAAACTTCCATAATAGGAACAATAACAAAATGGGAAAAAAAGAAGGAAAGTAATCCGGTCAGACCGCAGGACGAATAATGCAGTTATACCTCAAAAAATTTACACGATTAGCCGATACCTACGTAGAATATAAGCGCTTATGCCCTTCAGGGGATGTTTAAAGGAGGGTGAAATTCGCTCCATTTTGCTTTACGATCAATAGGAACCGAGATAATTATCCCATTGTACCGGCTTCAATTATTTATCAACATGGGATCGTCTGCACAGGCTCGGCACGCGTTTTCATTTGAAATATTCGCGATTTAACCATGACTATCGAACTATCGATAGTTCCGATATTCGTCCTTTTTGGAATATTAATATTGATATTAATATTCATACATTCCAAGAAGCTCTTGCAATATGCTGATTCAATTGAATGATGTAGTTTGTGCTAATTATTTATTTGTCCTGCTAATGTTGAAGACTGAAAATTCTTCCACGGTAGAGGCCCAACAGAGTTGTGTTTAAAAAAATGCGGGAAATACTAAAATAATATAAATTGAAGCTAAAATAACGTAAAAATATTTTTGTAGGTAGGATAAGCATAGCGAAGATCATTGTTTTGAAATGGCCATTATAGCGTATGCAACAGTAACAACAACAGCGAATTTAGCTGGGGAAAGTGCCTCCACGACGGACGTGATGCACTCCAGACCACTTAGCATTCTTCATGTGAGTCTCCACATTCGCTCCCCTTTTCCTCGGATCATTAAAGTCTATGTGCGGTTGAATAATACTCGTTGTCAGGTATGACATTCCAGTTCAGATAATAACATGTCAACACCAAGTTTATGGAATATTTCCGTGGGGAAGACGCATGGACATTTTTCCGGAAAATCTACATAAGTAAATACACATATTCATCTCTTAAGTACTCATTTTATTATAAAATTATAGAAATATCTCTGTACATAGTAGAAACTATTTTATGACCCCGGTCGTTACTCCTCAATTTGGAGATTACAATTACACAATATACCACCTTATATTCTGGGGTATTAAATGTATATACAAGTCAAGTACATTTTTCCCTGGAAATTCTCAGAGAAAATTCCACTTGTCGAGGTAAAATTGGCGAATGACCCTACTTATTCTCCTCCCATTTTCCCAAATGACCTAAAGTGGATATTTTTCGGACGGACAAATTCTATCAATGAAATTGTGGTGTTCCATACGTGGGTCTTGGAGCAAATGAATTGGGATTATTGTTGTAGTTGTAATCTGAGTTCGATGGGAACTGGTAGTTGTTATAGTTTCCCTGGTTGCTGTGGGTATTATAATTGTCTGGAAATCAACGAGATGCAAAATTTCAAAGAGAGACGTGTGTAATTTTAATGCGGGGAATAATTGAATGATTTATCGCATGAACTTACCTCCTTGATGGTAGTTGAATCCTTGTGGCTGGTTCTGATTATAGTTATATCCATTATTGTAATTATTGAAATTATTATATCCGTTATTGTACCCATTATTATTATTATTATTGTGATTGTAACCATTGTTGTAACCACTATTGTACTGATCGGGAAAAGTAGCTTCCCCTTCGTATCTGACATCTGCGTGAAAGCCAGTTCTCCAATCGGCCGTGTACGTCACTATCTGGACCCTTCCATCTGGAAGCTGTACACGGTATTCACCCCGTACGGTTTCACCATCACTGCTCTCTCGTCTACCGAAGTCATTTCCCGTGGCAGAATCCTTAACGGCATATCCAAATTCGTAGGATTTCGGCTAGAAAAAGAACGAAAACCTTCAGTTCCACCCGTTTTTTTTTTAAATTCCATAACATTTTTTTTACTTTTTATTTTTTTTATTTTTTAATTACTTATCGGCCCGTGCCTCTCTTTTCGGCTCATTTATCGGCCTGAGCCTCTTTCTCACGAGCGTTCAGTGACACTGACGACTCATCATAGCTTCTGTGTCTCAAATTAGACTTTGTGTTTTATTGAGGCAACAATACGTATGTGATTTCTTAAAAGGTAAAACAGACAAAAAGTGCCAAGTAAGATTAGGATGATTCAGAAATCGTTTATATCACTTCTATTAACTGTATTATTCACGCGTGATTCAAAGAAATTATATAAATAGTGCTCTCTGTAATTTCTTCAGTAGTCCCCCCTCTCCTCCTTCGGACTATCGTGACAAAAAATAGTATGCGTCATTCGGCCGATAGTGTCGGCTTGCGAGGCGTATGAAGCTTGCAATTTTTTCCTAATTGGTGTTGTTTGAAAGTATCAAAGAGCATGTTTGAATACGGAATCATTGATTTTTTACTTTCAAAATCACCGGACTATGTTATGCAATGGTTTTTCTCTCCCTCGCAGCAAGATTTCAAGCGATTGAGCTTTAACGACCACCGTCTTTATTGCGAGAGCAGAGCAGTCATGACTGCTAATGTTACAAGCCATTGTCTGTATTGCTCTCTCCCCACCCAATGCTTCAGTACTCCCCATTCTTTTTCATTTGCAGACTACAGAAATTCTTGTTTTCCTGGCAAGATTCTACCGATCCTAGAATCACAGTGCATTGGAAAAAAATGCTATTTTCAAACTCTAACCACTTCCGTTGTAACTGGGAATTGTCCATTAAGCAGAAAGAAATGTATATTGTGTAAAAGTAAAATATCATTCTCAAGTTTGTTTTCATTTCAAACTTTTTACCAACTTGTGCACTATTGCATTGTATTTGCCATTTTCCCTTCAAGCTGTAATTACTTCCAGTATAACAGCGTAAAGTGGGTAAATTGATAGAGGATTAAATGCGTCAAGATGGCGTTAATTCATTTTTGATAATCGAGGCCACTGTACTGCATGCTGTCTACATGTCTACATATACTATTATACATGCTCATCAATAATGCAATTGCAATTAGTATAATTAATTATCCATCGAACAAAGCAATTATCGTATGCCAGAAGTGAGCTGTAATTGTAAACAGAGCTGATAGCGTGAGAGGAGATATAAAATCGATGTAGTCGATGAGTTCAATGCAGCGCGAAATCTATTCTCATCTATCGCACAGATTGCTCTTGCTATGAAACCCCATCAAAATGGTTTACTCACACAAGGCACATTTCTTAAAATACGGATTTAGAACGTCATTTACGAGATTTCTGATCTCGTACATTATGAATTTAGAAACGTAAATTACGCCCACAAAGTCGTAAATTACTGCTTTTGTACCGTGAATTATGATTGTTATGCCATAAACTAAGAGGACCCATATCGTGAATTACAAGATTCGACCTCGCAAATTACGAGTTTGAGGCGGTAAAACACAAGATCGACCTCACAATTTACGACATAACAATTGTAATTTACGCTACAAAAGCAGTAATTTACGTCTTTCGGGGCGTAATTTTTCAAGCCCGTAATGTACGGGATCAGAAATCCCATAAATTACGTTTTAAATCTCGTATTCTTACTATAGTAGTTTTTATGTGTTGTTATACCTGACTATCGATGTAATCCTGATGCTCGTCATGATGACCATCCGCTCCCAATGGTGCACCGTAGCTATTTGTTACGCCTCCATGGGATACGTGATTGTTGCTTACCGGCAAATTCGCAGGAACGCCATACTGATTGCTCACTGGTGGTTCGCCGTAAACAACCCCTAGACTCACCATCAACGTCAGCGTTATCTGCAGTACATAGATTCAACAGGGATGAATAAATGGCTCTGTTCTACTTGCACCGTTACATTATGATTCATTAAGCATTCAATAATTGACGGATTGTCCTTCACTCAACGAGGTAAAGAAGCAGAACAACTGCGTCGGAGAAAAAGGTAAAAAATCATAATTCAGATCTCACGATTAAGATTCACAGTCTTTCACTCTGAAATATAAAAATTTGAAAACACGGTGTATACCTTGACCACTGAGGTGTACATTCTTCGAATTTGTACTATTCACCACGGAATTAAAGTTGAATAGTGAAGATACTTTGGATCGTGATGTTGCTTTTATAGGTGGCCAAATTATTTCCACGTGTAACTCAGCTTCCTGTGGATTTGTGCGCGCTTATAGGCCGCCATACGCGTTTCGCAGGAAAACATAGCGAGAGAGAGTGAGATAGAAGTGGCATTGGTGGAGAAGAGAGAATGGGGGGATTTACCGTGTGCGAGTGTGGGGGTGAATGAGCATGCATGTAGGTTTATTTTCACACAACGTCTTGGGGAGCAGGGAGGAAAGAAGAAATTGAGAAAAACGAGATTATTCAAACTGTGAGACGTAATGTAAACAGGGAGAGGGAATAAAGAGAGACATCCCGCAGTGTGGAAAGCCTACGCTTTATTTCATTCCATTGTTTCACAGTCGCTCGCGTTTGTTCGGTGATTTCGGGAGAGACGAGTAGTCTCGTAGTCTTGTTGCGGCCAGTTGCACACGAATTCAACGAGATCGTTTGATGCATGGAGAGGAGGCATATCTGGTTCGTTTCTATACGGAGAAAGCTAGTTACTTCATAGCGTGGGAGATGCTCATGTAATATTTGTTCGCAACTTCGTCACTCTTGGTTTTTCTCCACCTTTACTCTGCTATTACTTTTCCTTTAATAACCCCCCCTCCAATTTATGATCGTTTTTCTTTGCTTCCTCTTTGCGCCGTCCAAACTAATTAGGTGATTGAAACTAATTAACCCCAACCCCTCGTGCGTGCTTTGTCTATCTATTCTACTCCTCCTCTCTCAGTGTCTTGTTCATGCTCCTCTCTATTTGCCGCATACGCCGGTCTTGAGACACTCGGGTACCCGTTAATTAACTGACTATATATGTTGCAGTCTGAATTATGCACATGTCAAGTGCGTTTGCCGCTGATTTCAGCAGGCTTATCCACACTGTATTACTCTTGTCGATAATATGTATTGAGAGAGGTAGATGAAACAACAAGAGGATAGATGGGACAATGTGACGGTGAGAAGTGCCATGAAATTAGCTGTGAGACTGGTGAGAGCCAGTCCATTCTAGACCATTAACACGTCATCTCTCATGAAGACGTGAGAGTTTTAATGTAGTGTGTAGAGAAACAATGGTTGAGTACGCCTTACTTTTTTTTTCCATTAATTCATATGAGTTACAATAATAATTTCATCATGCGCTCGTTATTTCAGCATCATCTTCAAAAATTGAAACGCTTGGCTCATTGGAAAAGAGTTGCTAGAAAATTATGCTGATTGCACTGTGGGGCTTTAAACGAATTGTGCTGTGCATATAACTCGGTCACTGGAGTAGGATACCGATGTTGGCCCTTAGCGGTGGTTATGTGCTGTTGCGAAATGGCCATTTATGCAATAATACAGAATAGAGTGAGTAGAAGAAGCGGCAACAGGAGAAAACAGGAGGTTAACCGGATTTTGAGGAGTCAGAGTACCATCAAATTTAAAGGAGATAAGTATCGCACTGTACAGATAGGGCGATTCAGCGAGTTAATCGGTTCGCTTCAGCCAGTGAGAAAGCCAACACACGAGAGAAAGTGAAACTTGTATACATGCGTGTATTTATCCCCCATGAACGTGGTTTAGAGCGTGAGCTTTGCTCGTTCAATTACATTAATTGCTGTTGAAAAGGGCGATATTCGTCTAACGGCCACTTGGTTTCAAGCACCAGCCGGGAAAATTCAGCCCGTAGTCTTTTAAAATCATCACATTCTCATTAAGATTATTGGCAACTGTGGTTCATACACCTCTCGTCGAGATCGATATCTGTATCGGCGCAAATCCAGCGCAAGCCGATGACTATCAATGAAGAGCACATCTTTTGGTAATCTTCAGATGTTACCTTCAAACTCATTATGAATAAATCACGGGTAATTTATGAAAATAGCTGGATTTGCTGGATTCCCAGTAAGGATGACATCAGGAATTATATCATAATATCATAATGAATTCTAATTGTCGTAAAAGTGTAGCTATTGAGGGATAGAAGAAAATGAATAATTATTTATGCCAATACCTCAATTTTCCGAAATGTCAATGGAAGAACAATTCTATGATTATTTCTGGAACATATAAGCACATAATTAAATACTCAGTTTAATCCATGAAGGTACGCAGAGAAAAAACGTTCCATCAAGTTCCTAGAATGAAGAAAAGGTTTTCGGGCGAGAGCAAGCAATCAAGAATTCTTTGAGTTTCTTGATTTCTCGTGACGGTGGGGTTCGACGAGGGTAAGAGTGAATATGGAACAAGACGAAATAGATCGAGTGAAACGAGTTTGAGTTTTTGAAACTACTCCTGCGTATTGTAAAGTCTGGTGTGAGTGCAAACTGTAAGAACAAACAAGATTACATCTCAGATGTGTCAGTCCATTAAAAGTTTTCCAAGTACAGGCCTGTGGCACTTTATAAATTGCTCAAGTTCCGGTCGTGCACGAGCATGTACAATTCTCCTCGTCATGCCCCTCTCCTCATCATTTGGACAATCAGAGAAGCGTGGAGGCTTTAACTGATCATAATAATAATCTGTTTGAGCCAAGGACCACGTATGGCTCTAATTAATTCACGCGAGCGTGGCTTTCCTGTGTGTACAAGTGGTGTATAGTGCATACACTTGGGATTTCGGGTGTGCAAGTTAGTTTTTGGAATGAGGAAATTTACACTGAGGTGGTCCTGCTTATTGAATTAATAAACGGTTTACTGTATGCGGCGAGATGAGAGAGTGATGGCAGACTACATGCAAGAGTGAATGATGTATGAGTATGAGTGGAGCTAAGCTGACGCTTCGACCATTTGGATGCCTAACACGCGATGCATCTGTTAACTGATTTCTCCGGTTACAGGAGAGGATAGCGTGCGTCCAACAAATTTTGTTTCATAATATTTATTCCTCCTCAAATTAATGAAATTGAGGAATAATGAGTGAAAGAGCTGAGAGATTTTTCCAGGACAATGCGGGATGAGCATTAGAGATTTATTCTTGATACACATACAAAGTTGATGAAGATGAAAAAAGAAAGGATGAAACGTTTCTATAATATAATAATACTTTAATGATTGAGCCTGAATAGGGGGGGATGAGTAAATTCACCAAGATTTGCGCAAACGCAACTTAATGTACAACTCGTGCCCTCTTTTCTCACGATATATACGAAAAATTACGAAAGATGATGATACACTCTTCCTACACTAGTTATTCACTTTCGCTCTTGTTTTGTATAGTTCTTACAGTTCGTGTGTATCTGACCCGCGATGGAATTCTTTTTAGGTTTATTTCTTCTTAATGAGGTATCTTATCCAATGGTAAACTCCACGGAGAGAAATATTCATTAAAAATTATGCATCTTTTCATAATTCCAGAGCGAAATGTGGCTCAGGAAAATTTTATGGAACAGTTATGGAATTTTGGTCGAGCGTTCCGTCATTTATTATTTATTTATTAATTATATATATATATCTCTCTGTAGATTGCTAATTGTTCCAATTTTCGGTAAGAAATACAGCAAACAACAGGCGACAGTTGAACTTGATTAATTAATGATATCGGAAAGTTCTCATTCATTTCATTATGCAAATGGCATATTAAATAAAATTCAGACGAATAATTTCTGCAATTTGTACAATATTTACAACCGTCTTCATTACCGTATGAACGTAAGAATTAGAGGTATCTTAAATATTCAATATTGTAGTATTGGAAATTTGCTGTCCCTTCCCGTTGAAATTTAAAGCTTAAATTTTGTAAAATTATATATTAATTATTGATTTTTTAATTATATGTAATAGTTCTGGTCGTTGGAGTCGTATGACACATTAGCGTGATAGCCCTGGTCGTCGACTTGATAGCTGACTTTTTGTAGTCTCCCATCGGGCAGACGAACGTGATATTTGCCGTGAGTTAGATGCTCATTTCGCATCTCCTGATGGCCAAAGTCATTGGCTGAGTAAGTATCTGCCACATGATACTCAAAGGCATACTTTCCAGAATGAGGATTCTGCAAAATGAAACCCATTGATTACAGAGTTGTTAGAAAAAGAATAAACGTAAAAATAAAAATGTATACTCAATGTTGAAAGCTTAACGTAGTTTACTCAAAGGTTGTTTAACTTTTCACTAACGTATGTTGGCATACCGCGAAAAAAACTCTTGGAGGTTTTGCAGTGGGTGAGTGCTAGTTATTGTAGGTTGGGTAATAAAAAATTGAATGAACGAACAAAAGTAGAGTTGAAAAAAAAGGGAGAGGAAGGAGGAAATGTAGTTAACGAAGCTGAGAAGAGCTAAACGGGGGTAGGCGAAGACACATGCGGCAGTGTTGTTGGAGGTCTCGTGATGAGGCCAGGAGTGGTGCAAAGTGCGATCCATTGAACAATTCCTGGCAGAGTTTCGTGCCAGTTCCGGAGCGCATATGTTCTTGTCGGATCAGCGAAGTTGGATAACGTTAAGTGGGTCGGGCGATGTTGCAACGGGTGGCCAGGCAAGAGATTCCCCTTCTCAAGTCTCACCTCCCTTCACCTCTACACGTTACTACTTTCAACCCCCCTGAGTTTGCTGGTCTATATTCCCGTGTACATTGTGCACTGCCACCCGCTGCTTCGCGTCTCCAGACACGTAAGCTCTTGGTTGTAAGTTAAATGTGCACTGAGCACGCGTCTCCCCTCCACCTATACAATAGTAGACTCTCAGGCCCATCGTTCCACCGTTCCACCGTTTACCCCAACTGATATAAATCGATTCGTCAGCCTGAATTTTCGTCGGTTTTCAAGCTGATGGAAGAGACTAATTAATTATTCCAAGTTTACTCACGTATTTCGTGTCTCTGCCCGGGTGCTTATAACTTTCATGTGGCTCTGATATTCCGTAGTAAAGATTCTTGGTCGTTGATACCATTGATTTAGTACTTGAAGGAATTTGATGATTCTCCGGATACTCTTCCTCCCTAGTATTGTCATAGTTGTCCGAAATATGGTGATAAGGTATTTTTGGAATTGTATGGGGTCTCACGGTTGATGAAAAGTGATCGTGAATAATTACTGTGTGTTCTTTTTTGCCTATCACATCTGAAAAAGGGAGCCCCATGTATGAGTAAAAAGAGTGAGATGAAAGTTTTTTTTTTTAAACTCAAAAGACTTGGTAGAAGATGGTAGGAAGAAGAGGAGGAGAAAAAACTCTCACCTGTTTCGAGCACACGCTCACTTTCACCAAATCCGTTGGGATTTCGTTCGGTATTTTTCACTAACTGAGCGCCGCTGGGTCTTGTGTTGGGTGGGGATGTTGGCGTGAATCCCTGTGGTAATATTTTAGCCCCGTCGATGTATCTGGGTGGTGTGATGATGATTTCATGTGGTTTAATGGGATGAATGTTGAGGGTATCTACTGGCTGAGACTGATCAAAGACACCTAGCAAACTATGGATGAAACCAGGGTCTGGATTTGAGAGACGTTGTTTTGTAATAGGCCCATGAATTCTTTGCGGTTTGCTGTGTGGGTTGGCTTTATTAAATTGGTATATCATAGCTGGGATGGGTCGATGCTGACGCTGAATCCTACGATTTCCATGGCTCTCATTGTTTAATTCATCCCCGGATGACGTATCGTACTGCACCGAAGATGGTGATGGAACTGTGCCAATTATGTTTCCCGATGAAAATTTATCAAATATACCTTTCAGCCGAGAGTCTGCCCCCTTTATCGGTATTTGATCGTTCAATATGTGATGATACCTCATCCTCTTTAAGTCAGATCGATACGATGTGGACGTGTCATTCCGTGTGATGAGCACATTCGGTTCCAGTGATGCCTGTTTGACCTGGTACTCCTCCCTGCCTGTCCCAAAGCCTCTGAGGTCAATGAGAAATTTTTCATCCTGATCAGAATTTAAAGTTGACTTCGTCTTGCGGTTGCTGCCGGAATTACTATTTTCTCGTACCATGGAATTATAATGAGGCGATCGCTCTATTCCCATGGTCTTCTTTTCAATTAGCGTTGAATCCTTTTGGATAGTAATGGGAGCCGATGATTTAATTTTATTGATTATTTTCGTTCTCGTGGAGTCGTACTTTTCGTTGTCATTTACGTATTCCATCGGCGTAATGTCATACGAACTAGTAGAACGAAAGCGTTCGTTAGTGGATGGCTGATTAGAAGCTGCTTGTTTCACGTAGCTGGGTGAGACCAGTGGGTCACATAGAACTGGGAGTCTGTAGCTTTGAATTGCTAACATCAGATATAGTACCACCTGCAATCATATAGCTGTGGTGTAGTTTGTCAAGAGACTAATTTCACATGTCTGGCGAGAAATGATATTTTTTTTTCATTTTATCGATACAATAAAATGGATCGATTATCCTTCGATGTAAATAGTATAAGTAATAGAAAAATTCAAAAAAATTTCAATGCACTTCGAAGTACTTCGGACTAGTAATACAGCCAAATATTATACGTCTTGCATATATTTTTAATAGAATTTCGACTCCAATTTGTC
Organism: Fopius arisanus; assembly: GCF_000806365.1. Classification (NCBI taxonomy): domain Eukaryota; kingdom Metazoa; phylum Arthropoda; class Insecta; order Hymenoptera; family Braconidae; genus Fopius; species Fopius arisanus. Next base: position 568,084 of record NW_011887747.1, on the reverse strand, counting down.
AGTATTTAATTTTAATTATTAAAAGAATTGTGAATGAAAATTAATTGTTTGTTAGTTTGAAGATTCGAAAAAACACAATATCTTACCTTATATGTGCACATGATGAATTAATTGACTGATTGTGGACATCCGGTATTGAGTGAACTTCTGGCGGAGCGATAATGACCGCTGGTCCAGAGATGGCCAGTTGATCCAAAACGAAAGTAAATAAATGAATCTCCCGAAAGGTAGCAACTTTGGTGGATTGAGTGGTGGGGCAGATGGAAAGATTTCTCTTGCATCCGTTATCTCCATATCCTCTACAGTCATTGAGTGGCGGCGGGGGGATTAGAGTGGTAGTTTGGAAGGTCTCGTGAGTACTGTTGATACCGCGAGCATCTTCAGCTCTGGGAAAACAGAGACCCTTCTAACCCATTAATATTTATGCACCTTTGCGCTGTTTATTTTATTTGCAATGGTAATGCTTTCCTAATGAATGCGAGTGCGTCCGTTAAAATGCGTTTTATACATGCAAATTCCGAATTTCACGTTTATACCATTTCATGTTTTGTTCTTCTTATCCTCAATTTCTCACTCCTCTCGTCTCCCGCTCATTGTTTCATCTTCACTTTATTGCTGAGTTTACTTTACATGACGAAATATTTATTAATTTTCTTGCAGATGAAGAGGTTTGGGAAAGATATTATCTTAATGAAATCGTGAGTTTCGGGCTCAATCATTGTTCTATCGTTTTTTTCATGTGTTTTTTTTTTCTATCAGGGAGTGCATAGTCCGCTAACTAACTTTAGCAATTTAAAAGTTTTCATGGATAGAGTCGCGAGAAGAGAGGGAGGATTAAAAAAATAATCGCCGTCTACTATGACGCTGCGGGGCGTTAATTTATACAGGCCTTCATTCACTTTTGGCACGTTTGCATCTTATCTTCCTTACTTTTTGGGGCGACACCCGGGTTAATGCATCCTTCTCCAGTGATATTACTTTATTAATGTCTCAGAGAGAATATCGAAGTTTTTTTTCCACTCATCTCTTAATTTTCCAATTAAGATGCCTCGTTCGCTTTCATTTTCATAAAATTAGAAAATCAATGAAAGGGTATGGCTTCATAAATATATTTTTTAATAAGCGAGGATGGAATATTCTGGCGTGCACGTGATAATAAGAATACTAGAAGTACGAGAGAGAGAGAGATCATATTAAGGATGGTAGTCAAAACGAGATTGTCACACACGTGCACACAAATCACCGCATAAAACGAAACGCCACAGCAGTGGTTATAAAAATCAAGAGACACTTTTCCCAGTTCTTAAACTGACCTCGTTTCGCCCAATAGCATAAGCACGGCCAACGATATTCTACTCGCTCAGTACCAAACCCGGATAACTCAAGTTCGTTGCCACCTGGCGTTCGTTCAACAACTTTCTTATCTTTTCATTTTTTTCCATTAAGTCAATTTCGAGGCTCACTTTCCATGAAAAGTTTTGGGAGCTCACACGGTTTTCACGGTCTTTCAAATGGTCTTAACGTTATCGGATTGCCATTGCCTTTGTAAATTATTGTTGTTCGCGCACAGGTGATATTACGCAAAGCTTGCCTTGTCACTATTACCGGGTTATACTGGTAATGTTAAATGAAATTTTAACAATGACAAACTGAAATTGAGACTTTGATTGAAATCAAAGGGAAATTGCGACTTTGAGTGAATATTTAAAATAGTCGAGTATATTCGAATAATTTTCGACTTTTACGTCCAAATTTAATTTGACCTTTATTCCCAATAAACTGACGTATACGGAGAGAAATATTTAGTAAAAATTACGGAACTTTCAGTTCACTTACCGATTACGGAGTTGATTCGAAAAATTTAAGTGACGGTATCGTTATTTTTCACCGATAATTCAGATAAAAATTACGGAACATCGCGGAAAAATTCCGTGACTTTAGATAAAAATTACGTGACAGTTCCGTAAAATTTCCGACAACCACATTTCGCTCCAGAATTACGAAAAATACACGTAATTTTTATTGAATATTTCTCTCAGTGTACACTGCACACTGTTGGTTTATTCACCCCAAACATTGTTCATCAGTAATTTGAGCTGCTATTTCCGTTTTCCGTTATTTCCGACTTTGGACGCAAATAAAAAGAGGTCGGAAAACAGGAAAAAGATGGACGTAAATGTTGAGCTTTCCGGATTTAATTCACCGAGGCGTAATAAAGGCTTGGCCAAGCTTGACCAAGCTTGACCACATACGCAAAAGGGGTACTGCCAGGGAAACAGCAATCTGATAAACATGGCATAAGGAAATGGGTGCGTGCCGTGGCATATGTAGCATATTATATACGTAGTCGGCACAATCTCTGTGGCTTGTATATTACCATTTTCCGCTGTTTTTACTGGGTTTTTTTCACCTATCCTTAATTTTGACTTTTTCCCCCGCATCGTTAATTCTAACAAAAAGCCGAAAAAGAGGAGAAGCCGCAGGTCGGTGATTATTTGTGGAAACAAGTGGATGCGGGAGTGTGGAAGCGTGTTCGGCTAGAAGCCGCCGAGCCCTGTTGTGGTTCGTTTGCGGAGGCCCACGGAGGATGGGTCGGACAAAAATATATCAGTGAGTTACTTACCCCCTGCTCTTTAATGGGCTTTTAATCCCCCGGACATCAATTCGACCCAATGATTATCTCATAATAATAGCCAGCTCTATCCCAACCATGGAAAATAAGAGGAAAACAATAGTACGCTAGGGAAACATAAGCTTTAAAAGCCTGAAAAAACATTGTTGGCTTTCGCTTCTCTTCATCTAACTAAACGTAGACACTGTAGTGCCGGTCAGTATAGATCTCTACCATTACCACGCAGTAGTCATGAAAGCGTTGAGTCAGACTGCATATTTTTCTGCAATCGTTGCTAAAATGTTATAGTAGTCAGAGGGTATGAAAATTAAAAATTCATTGAAACCATTTTCAATACACAGGAATTCACACGAATTATGCACGTATTAATAGGAAATTATACTACAGGGGCAAAATCTTAAATTTCCTGCACTGCGCATATCATGATGCGCTAGTCACGGATTTCAACAATCTGCCCGTATAGTGTATACTATTTTTCGTTATAGCAGGTCGAAAGTACGGACGGATTGCATGGGTTCATTGAAATATATGTGAGACGAGTGAAACCAGTGCTGCTGGACGGGGCAGGCATCAATACAAAGAAAGAAAAGAAAAAATAAGAAAAATAGAAAAATAGAAAAATAGGTATAAATTTAATTAATTAAATAATTAGGCTCACACGGAGAGACAATGAAAATGCAATAAAAATTACGTGCCTGTTCCATAATCTGCTAGTCAAAACAATATTCAGTAAAAATTACTGAACAGTCCGGCACTTTTTCACTGAACTTTCAGGAAAACGTACGAAACGTTCAGTAAAAAAGTGCGTAACTGATTTAGCCTTGGTCTTAACCTTTGAAATATGCAACTAGATTACTCTACTCAGATTTTGATACGGCATTTTCATTTTCGTTTTTCTATTTTTTATAGTTTTCGTACACAAGAATCTATCTGTCAGCAAATTTTTTTGGCAAGGTCTTAGTTTATACAATTAATTGCGCCTCTGCTTCAAAATTTCTGTTCATTTCTTCTTCTTCTTCTTCTTTGTGGTTGTCTCAGTCCTCAAGTCAATTCTTAAGTCCCTGTAGGATGAAACTACCTTAGGTAATTATTCATAGTAAAATTAATAAGGCACATGATAAATGGAATATGTGGTTTTTCTGGCGGAAAAATAGGCTTGCTCGTACATTACTTTAATTATATTACTTCAAAAGTGTTTCTACAGCGAGTACTAAAGAAGCATAGGAAGCAAACTGAAAACTCCAAACTGTGATATTAATCCAGGTAATCTCGCGTTAGATCAAAGGACAAAATGTACGTACATAAAATTTATGAAAGTCCTAGTTACGACTGTAGTCGTTTCAAGCCCATAATGTATCGGCTCTCTGTAATCCCAGGGAGCTCTGTACTTTTTTTCAAGGTGCTGAACTCGCCCCATGTTGTAATAAACTTCATTTTGTCCATATGTCGTAAAATGAACAGAGAACGAAAGAAAATAAGATGTACGGGAAACTACAATCCTATTTCTGTCTCACTCTTTTACTAGTTCTCCGTGTGCGAGTTGGTGAGGAAAACTCTCAGCGGGAATCGAAAATTTACAGCCCTGGTTGTGGCTCATACGGGCTCACGCATTCTATCTTCAAGCAGCACAATTCGTATATAACGTCGAATTACGTGAAATTACTGATTGATTAATTATTTTTATCGGAGGATGACGGTCAGAGTTTACCAGCCGAATGCGCAATACCAGAGCGGCAAATGGTCCACAGATCCCAATATAAATCATGGCTGAATGCCCGCACCAATCAAAGACCCAGCATCAAATTAATGGTCTATAAGTTTTCTTCCGTATTATTGTTTTCCAACTCGGATGCACTCGGTATAAACGACATCCCAGTCTCTGTGGCGTTTCCTTGTCATCGTTTGTTTTTATCGAAAAACTTTACAGACCTTCAATACCTCCACCGTCGTGCACTCCTCAGCACAACCCAAAGGAGAGTTTTAATTCATTTAGTGGGTTCATTGCTGAACTTATCTAAGAATGGAGTTTTCTCTAGCTTTTAATTCACCTTCGTCCGGGGGAAAGGAACAACACATGAGTTTCATTCATTTTTATCTACTTAAAATAAACAACAGCATTATTGACAATAAATTATTCTATTAAAGGTCAACTGAATGTAAAAAATATACAAAGAGAAAGATTAAGTACAAAGAGTTTTTAACGATTAGTGATGAAAAAATGGAGCGTCAATTTTCCACTCTAGTTGCAGTTTGTTCGTCGTACTGCACTGACGGTACCATGGGAGGTTTAAAGCCGTACTCCATTTTCGACTGTCTGAAATTACTCGTTCTACTTTGATAATGTACATCCGGCAATCTCGCTCTCCTCAAGTTACCAGCACCAGTCGATCGTGCAACAGTAGTCAAGAACCGAAGGGTTTCTTGATGAAGCGGATGTACCAGCTGATTTCGTTGATGAAGATTCAGGGCATGCTGTGGTAATGGTACTGGTCCTATGTATTCTAAATTTTTGTTGGCTCCTTTATCGATAGCACGATACACCAAGTTTCTGTGGGAAGGTATGTGGTGATCGATTGAACGTGAATGCAATGGCAATACAAACTGATTGGTAAAGTGAATTTTCTTTAGATAAATCGGTGGCGCCGATTGCTGCAATGGTTGCTGCACTTGCGGCTGTAACTGTTTGTTATTTGATAATTGATTTAAAGAACCATAACGTTTAGTTAATTCTAATTGAGCATTTTTCATTGGTACAACTGGTTTATTGAGATAGTAGCCTTGGAACAGGTGGTCGGATCCATTAGTCTGCATTTGTGGTTCACCTGGGTTGCTATCGTATAAATTATTAGTAGGCGGATTCATAATTTGCTGATAACTAACTCCATATTGTACCCCATACGGTATATGAATTGTGCTCTCGATATAATTCGTCAGTTCCAATGGTTTTGTTAGTGTTTCGAGGGGATGTGGCTCCTGAAGTGGAGTTTGCTTCTCAACAATCTTCTCAACTGGGTATGGTTGTGATATATGAAGTGGGGAGAGATGAGGAAGTAGTTTATGAACCGGCTGTGGTAAACTCTTTTCAATGGGCTTTGGGTATGGGTTAAGAGCAGTCACTGCCTTTTCAAGGACTCTTTCTTCCGGGAATGGATAAAATTGCGATGTATCCTGATGTGGATTCACAATATGCTGCTCCTGTAATTTTTTCCCATTAAGGACATCTGTCTCCGAAGACTTTTGAGGTCCTCGAATTGTTTGGCTGTCGTAGTTACCAATATCGAGAAGTGAATCGTCCTCAGTTGGTATATGAATGTAAATAGTACTTCTTCCGATATCCTCGGATAAAGAATACTGTCGTATGGCTTTTTCTATTTCTCTTGAAATACCTTTCATCTCAATCTTCTCAATCTCTGTCGGTGGCACTGTGCTTATAATACGTGTGCTGTGCCCATACACATTCTGCTGTTTCTCTTCAGTCAACAATTTCTGGAGGCTAGACTTTGTATTACTTTGACTATTATTTTTCACCCTTTTTCCGGATTCTAGGGACATGCCTGTCTGCTGAGCATTCACCTGCATATTCTGGAAGACCTTTTCCGATTCAAATTCCGGGTAAATATGATTCTCTTTCATCCTTGCATCAGGATAAAAACTTATCTCGTCAGTGGCTTTTTCCTTCGGAAATTTTATGCCATGAAGATTCTTAGATGCAACGTAATTTTCAAGGTGTTTCATTGGATTTACTAAAGCGTTGGCGTTATTTTTCTCTTGCCGATCGGGATGAGATGCTAAGCGGGTTGAGGGTGGAGCCTCGGGACTCGTTTGAAGCTCTTGCAACAGTAACTCAGGTCTATCGAGGATCGATTGGTAGCCAAAATTGGCGTTGACGGTATCCACATAAGTTTTACCTTGCTCAACTTGCCTTGGATTCTTATATACCGGTATATTGAGATATTTTGGAGAGAGTTGATTGATGGTCACTACCTGCGGCGCCATTTCAGCGGGATAATGTATTTCCTCTACGGGGTTATTGTCATATAACTCACGTGAATTTTGTATTTCAACCGTTTGATAGGAGGCTGTACCGATTCCTGCAGCGCGCCCATTGAATTTTGATATCTCATCACCGTAAGCTTCATCGGATGTGCCAATAATTAAGCCTGGATGTACAATACTCTTTGAAGATAGCTTTTCCATCTCCTTACTTGCACTCGCATTGAAGCTTACTAATTTTAATTGCTGCTCAGTGTCACTCGATATAAAGTCGGCCTCACCTGCATTCATCAGGGCTACACCGGCCTGGATTGGATTCAGTATCACAGAAGATGTGGTTATAGGCGAGTAGCTGTGAATTTTTGGCGTCACTAAAACAGCAGTATCGCTTAACAAAGTACTTGGAGCTGGAGTCAACGGTATAGTCTTATCAATTGTGAAAGATGTAATGGATCCAGTGCTGTCATCAGTCAGATCGTTGCAGTGGAAAGTTGTATTGTACTCAAATGGCTCTGAGTTGGGGACTTCAGCAACGACAATAGGCTTAGAGAATGTTCGTGAAACTTGTGGCGGTGGCTTCTCCAATAACTGCACGTCGATATTATCTCCAGATACTGGGTAGGAGTGTTTTTGGTGCGCTAGCTGGTTACTGGCGAATTCTCGGTGAAATACTTGGGGATTACGTGGGTCCTTGTAGTTAATTTCTTCTTTGGCCTCCATGTTGAATAGCTTTCGTATACTCTCTAGGGTAGTCTCGTAATTATATACTGAGGAATTATGGTGTGAGGATGAATTTTTAGTGGTAATGACAGGAGATAGGTTGACAGTGTGATGGATTATTGACTGAGAGGTGTGGGGTAATTCAAGTGTTGTGTGGTGGGTTTCATTTTGCCTGGGTAATGTACTTGCACTATTCTGAGTATTGGGTATGCGCTGACCAAAACTACCGGAATTGTCAATTATCCGAGTCTCTTCGAGCGTTGTAAGTGAAGTATTATTCATTCCCTCAGTGGCACGGCTCTCTGACACCTCCTCTATGTATGGTTTCAGCACTTTCTCGTTGTCGTTAGTAATTTCCCGAATTGCAAAGTTATTTGGCGACCATGGTTCAATCATCTGCGTATCATCTGTCTAAAAATACAATGGATTTTTTATTTGTTTGGTCGAGCAAGTAAAAGTCGACTAAGTGAGGATAAAATCTTCTCGATTTGATATACTAACGGAATTGGTGTCATTAACTCGGGCTTGAGCGACGTGTTCGCTCAGGGCCAATTGTGTATTAGCCATACTATGACCACTCGATGCACTGTACTTAACCATTGGATGATAGCCCCACTCGTCGGTGAAATATTTCACATCCGTGGATGACTGCTCACCATTAACGTAATATTGACCGGTTGCCAATTCATCACTTCTGGTTTCAACCTTTCCTTGTTCCACACCATTATCGTCATCAATGATGTATTTGTAACTATGCCTCGGTGTAGCCTGAAAACGTGAATCTATTAAATTAAGTATTCATTTTAATGAGGGCCGGTGATACTTTGGCAAACAATATCAATTAGCGAATTGGATACATGGAAGGAAAATTGGATAATTTGTTTGTGCCTAGTGGAGAGAGATTGGAGGCTGGTGCTTCAAAGTTGCTTGAGAATATCAAGTGTTTCATTCATTGCAAAGGAGGACGTATCTCGGACTTTACCGAAAAGACGTTGCAAGAAGCAACCAACAGAGTCTACAGTGTAAGAATGAAATAGATGTTTGCTAGAGAAGCATGGAAGGGAGAGGCTTTCTTGAGAAAGTGGTCTCGGCTTCAAACGTTACTCGCAATTGACTGTGCGCTGCATTACACTGGTGTAAGTACACGTGCATTTTATGCACAGAACTCTCTCTCTCTCTCTCTCTCTCTCTCTCTCTCTCTCTCTCAATATATATATATATATATCTTCGTCAAAC
>NW_011887747.1:519306-559487 GCF_000806365.1 Fopius arisanus | reverse complement strand
TATATATATATATTGAGAGAGAGAGAGAGAGAGTTCTGTGCATAAAATGCACGTGTATATATATATATATATAAATCTGGAGTTCCTTTTGCTGGACCCTGGGGCACTTGCCAATGTTTATGCATCTCAAGTTTTGCTCCCTCGGGCTGTTTTCAATAGAGGAAAGTCCGGGATTACAGTTTGAATGTCAGACTAAATGGAAAAATCAGCGAAAGAGTTTCAAATGTTCTCATTAATTAGAACTCTTGTCAAACTCATGACCATTTAATCTCAACTATTTTTCCTTCTCATATGAGATTAAGTATCATGATTTGCGACAAAAAATGTGGGAAGTGGAGCGGCTTTCAACTCTCGACGAAATTCTTCAATTGAAAGTTCTTTTTATGGGATTCTAGGAGGAAAAAGATAAAACTGAGCTAAAAAATTGAGGGAAAATGGGTCCGGTAATTTTACGAATAGCTTGGATTAATAGTAGTTGGACTCATTTATTGACTTTGTGTTTCCATGCTCGGGTGGTTGCACCCGAAATTCTCACGGTTATCCAAACTTCACCTCATTTCATTCTCACTACTCCTAAGGCCAATCGTTCGGACTTGGTTAAAGTATAAAGCCATTCATGCTCGAGTTTCAAAACACCCAACTAGTTTATCCTAATTCCTGTTTATTAGCAATGAGTTTAATGTTATAAATTTAACGCTGGTACTTAGTTCAAGTTTCAAGAGCAGCTACCTGCTATACAAATTTCTGTGTCCGTTTTTAATGTTGATGGAAAGCGGTGAGTTTCACATCGTTTAATGTATATAGATTTGAAATTCAATCTATGCAATTCAATTTTTCGAGCATTTCAAATATGCCGAGAAAAATCGGAAACTCCACTAACAGGAATGTTGCGAATAAAAAGGGAACCCGCGCTTCTTTCATCCAATTGCAACTCGAGGACAAAAATGAGGAATAAGAGGAAAAGTTGGTAGAAAAGAGCCAACAGAGAGGTCACCGCGTAACATGTAGCTATAAAAAAAGTTCCCCGGAGGGCTTATCCTTCGTGCGGAAAGCCCAGATAGTTGGAGAAGTCTCACTCTGGAATTACGCGTATATAAAGCCTACAGACCTATAGATATATGTATATTTGGAAGGTATCCATCTAAGTGTAGGGACGAGTGTGGGTGACCGGAAGTGGCTGAAAGGATAATAAAATGAATAGTACGGAAGGAGCGAGAATATAATCCTATCGTTTCCTTCGCGCGAGGTGAAAAGACCGTGGAATCAGAAGAAGATTTGAGTGAATATCGATACATTAGGCTTATATAAAGCCGATCGGTATCCATATACGGATGATAAGGTGAAAAATAAAATGGCATACGCCCTCGACCTTCGGGCAAAGAAATCTCTAACCCAGATCTACTTGCAAGGCAATCTAGTCGTAACTGTTTTAGTTTTACCCGTCTCAGGTGCCTTTTCCTCATCGGTTGTGTCGACTGACTGAATAAGAGTACAAGAGTGCACACTTGGTACAAGTATGTATGCAGTCATGCCCACATACAGCGTGCATGTGATTGACGCCTGGGCACAGGGGGAGGTGGAGCGGCTTTCAACAACAACATCCATACGCACATCTCCGTCGTTTCGTGGTTAGTCAGATACGCCGACATTGTAACGGACTGAAAACCAGTTTTATAGAGAGAGAAAGAAAAAACTCAATGTCTATACGTGTGGAGGCAGCAGTTGTCTGCCAACGACGACCTGCATTTCACGCGCATCTCCCCTCGCTCATATTTTCTTAGACTCTGATACTCTCCCAAAGTCAATTCACACATGTGTAACACGATATGAATGTGTTTTTTATTTTTACTTTTTTTCTTTTTATTCATCTTCCAGTCTACAACCCTACCTCACTGTGTTTGAGTGAATTTCGCCAATATCATTAGGCTTGGGTTCGATGAAACAATCAACTGGTTATTTAATGCCTACTGGCTAATTAGCTTCAGCGAACAAAAGAGAATACAATAAAAGCCTTATAGTCTTACTAACGTTAAATAGGATGTATCATTATAATGGACTTGTACCTCAAATAGTTTAGACATGCAATTGTTTTCGGGTAATTTACCCGAAAACAATAAATCATTCAGTTGTTGCTTTAATTTTTTACCTTGCCATTTTCAGTGGCGGCAATATAGCTTGGCGATGGAATTGCGATGGCGGTTACTACCATCCATAAAATAACCACAATCTGCAATGAAATTGTAATGACTTTCATTAATAACAGAGCTTATTCCCTGAATTATCCCTGTTATCATCTCTCATTTGTATTATCTCTTGTAAAAAAATCAACTTACAGGACGAACCAGCATCCCTAATATGTGTCGGCTACAAAATTATGAAGCGACTTGCGATAAAAAAAGGGCAAACTTTTGTTACAACAAAAAATATCATCGGCAAAGACCTTTCTGATTATTTGCTGATGATATTTGAACACACACACTCGGTAGGAGAGAATCTGCAAACTGTAATGTTCGTTGGCTATTCACTCGACTTGACTCGCCAAAGCTCCAGTTATCCCCCACGCCCAATAGCCGCTAACCCCTCACCCATCTTACATGTACAAGAAGGCAATTTCCCTCGACAGAAATCAACTCGCTTCCCTTCCTTCTTTCATTAAAAACACAAGTATATACATGTCGGTACATTTTATATTTACCGATTGTTGACGCCATCCACTGGTTGGCCTGACCGCTGCACTGGCATGTGTACAGGTGCCACACAGAGTGAAAGGTAAGGGTAAGGTGATGGTTGACGAGCATCAAAGAGGGGAGAACACAAAGGGGAAGGAGAATTACAGAGTACATCGATGAGAAAGTGATAGAAATTGTATGAGTGAAAAGCATTGAAGGGGAGGGGTTGTTTACGTTTGTTCAAATTTTCGACGGATTCAATCTGTACAATGCACTCTCGAGATTATCTCTCCTGGAGATTTCGCTTGGATAAACATTAGAATAGGGAAAATCAGTGACACAGCGAGAGCCTTTCTTTTGTCCCACCGCGCAACGAAACGAGGTTTCATCTCTTACCGATGGCTCTCGATGGACCAGATATTTTTGCCCTCCAGCGATGAACCATTCACTCGTTTTCCTGTGCGTCTGCCTCCAGTCGATACGAAAGTGGCCCAACCTATAAACTTGCCAATTGCATTCCTTCATTATGGGCTTTGGTAAGACTTTTCGTGGAATTATTCCGATGCAGGTGAAACTGATAGGGTTATTTCAGCATTTTATTTTCTACGGGGATTAATCCATTATCGATAGTATTTCCAGTATCAAGTGTTTTGACCTATTTGCAGTTCAAATAATTTTAACAAAGTTATAATGAATTGCCTTAATACCAACTTCGAGATCAGTTCTCTCTCAATCGTATCGAAATAAACAACAATTATTATCATTATTATAACCCTAATGATAATTGATAAAATCCATTTTTACAAAAAAATGCACAATCAGAAAATCTAAACAGCGAAGAACCATATTACAGTAATAACACTGCACTGAGAGAAATTTTTGGTAAGAATTATTCTGACGATCGGCCAAAAATTATCACACTCAGGAGCGGTCCATCCATCGGGGGAGGCATGAGAATACTACGTGGACACTCGATATATTTATCAACTGTTTAATTATAATTCTTAATTATAAACTTAATTACAGAATTTGGAGGATGAAAGACAGCGGCGTGTTCATGCTTGAACCGAGTGTCAACGTCAATAATTTCCATAGGAGATGGATTGCCCCTCACGGTGAATGGTGCTGCTGTTGAGTGAGTAAACAATAATCATGCACAATGGTGTTGTAGTGGTCTTTAAATGTACCGACATGTGTTTCCAGAGGCCGATAACCGCTACGTCTTCGCCGTGGCCCTGGGTAATGCAAAGAGCGGTAAACAAATTTCAACCTACGGAGGAAACTATTCATCTCCCCAATACACGGTTGTCAGATTCGTGATCAGGAGGTCAAAAACTATCGGATATGATGTAATTCAATATAAAATTCCGAGGGGAAGGGGGGGGGGAGTAATAGACATTTACCAGGTAATTCTGTAGCAGTATCTTTTTGCCGCAATAATTTTCCTTCGTGTATACGGAACGATTTATTTAGTTGATTTTACGATTTTTGAATCGTAAAATTGCACGAGTAGAGTTAGAACGGTGCACCATAATAAAGGATTTGGCCGTTTTACGATTGTCAATCGTAATTTGAAAATAGAAAGAATAGCTCCAAATCAATTCCTTTTTTTTATTACATTGATGAAGAAAATTTCCAATTGTGTTGGAAGAAAAATGAAGTAAATTCCAGAGAATTGTGCCATCATAGAATATTAAAAGTGCAAATTCCGTTTCAAAAAAACCTAAAAATATCAGAAATATATGCGAGCATTCGCCGCGATAAATACCAATTTCACATCGTAAAAATAATGAATCGATAATCTCTTCCTTTTTAGAATACAAACACCAACTGTGATGGCTTGTCGTTGACAAAGCGCGACCGATATCTTTCGTCATGCGCCGAAACAATGAAACAAAAAACGCGAGCATGGAGCCTTCTGATTACTTTCTTATACCCCATTTGTAAACATCACTCGCGATTTTGTGAGCTCTGCAGCAGTTAATAACTTGGCTGTAAATATTTTTTCTCTCCTTTTTCGTAAAAAACAAAAAGTGTCAACTAATTATCAATTCCGGTTAATTGAAAATTTAAGTTATTCTTTTCCTGAATAACCGATAAAAACATGGATTCATTTTACTTTATTACTGCAACTTAATGAAATGAACATAGTATTTAATTCATTTCAGCTATCGGAAAAAAAAAATCAAATTTGAATCATAAAATTTGAGAAAGTAATTACATTCTCTCCTATTCTATTGACAAATTATTCAGATCCTACAAACATTTTTAAGAAATATGTACATCGAAATTTTCTTTCGCTTTTTTTTACGATTCCAATTCGTGATGTTTGGATAGAGAAATGTATTTAGAAAAAATCAACGTCCCAATTTCAGAAAAAAATTAACGTATATTTCCCGGAATTCACCATTTCATCCGCGGTTACGATGTTTAAATCATAATTTTTCTTATTAAAATCTTCCCGTGTAGATAATTTTTAATGAACGTTTCCGGATAATACTTGTTCTCATCTGAATGAAGATTGCCCCTATGGACGGATAAAAGTTATTGGATATCTGGATGATTTTCAATAATATCTGGATAAAAATTACTATTCCGGAAGGGTAAAAAATACTGACTTTACCTAAAATCCATTTATCACCCAAGATGCAGGCTCGCGAGTGATGTGGATATATTTCCGTCAACGATAAACAGCTATTTGCTCGAATTCTAATGCATATTTTGACACTTGGAAAAAATATATTAAAAGGTAATGAAATTCTCTTTAAAGTAAATTGTTGCATTTTTCATAGTTTTTTTTTCAATTAATAAAAGTTGAACATGAAAATATTTTCCTGTACCGATTCAATCATGTCGTGTATGGAGAAAAATTTCTCAAAACAATTTAATATTTTCACTGAAAATACTCGACCGGTTTTTCCATCAACTGGTAAAAGTGAAATTTCAATTTTATGTTGGATATATTTGTTATGAATAAAACAAAAAAATTGTAAGTCCCCCGGCCGTTGGAATAAATTGCGTTGTGCCAGCGTCGTACGGGTAAGGCTATGGGGGAAGGGGGGTTCTCTATTCTGCCTCTCACTTGCACGTATTGGGTTAAAGAGAAAGTTCACCATTCGGAAAGGTAAAAAGTTTCTCCTGTATCTGGGTAATTTTTGATGCCTAATATACATAAAAATTTATTAGAATTACATGGATAAAAATTACCAGAATATCGATCATTTTTATTATTGAGCCGTAATTGTTATCGAACTTTCGGATCAAATCGTCTGGAATGGTAATTTTTCAGCAACGATTGCTCTCAATGTGCCAATCGATGGAGAATTTAATCCTCCATCTAACGTGATCTTTTAGTATTAATTAGAGGATTAATTACGTGAGAAGCTATCATTTTTTGAGTGATGCATGGGCCATTGGGAACTCGTTTTTTTACCCCCATCATTTGCCCGTTTTCTGCCGCCGCAGAAGAGTACTAATGCATGGTGAGGACACCGGACTCACCATCGTGCGTCCGGCTGTCTCGCGCTGTTCCTCATTCATCCAACTGCGAACCCGAATAAGTTGAAAAGGCTCCTCGAAGATTGGATCGAAAATTTGCTTAGAATTCTACCCCCTCCTTTGGATTGAAGTTTGGACGTTAGGTTTTGAAATATCCTGTATATGTGGAACAAAAGGGTATTTTTTTTGCTCGAATGCTCCCTGTACCTACGATTATGTGATTTGAAAACAAAAATTACTTAATCTGACCACTTCGCTACAGAATTGGGGATTAGCGACAATCAAGCGGCAACCCAGGTAGGAATGAACGATGGGGAGAGGGTTCGACGAGGGTTCGGCGAAGGCTTGACAAGCCTGGGTTGAGGCTGGAATTGACCATGAGTAAAGCCTTTGTTGAGCCTTGGATCGTGACAGGGGGTAGAGCCTCGATCTCGAGGCTTGCCGAAGGCTTGAAACCCAGAGCTTTCCAAAGCTTTGAAAGGCAGAGACTGTCGGAGCCTCAAATATCAGTGCTTCTTCCCAGGTGGGAATTGACCATTGGTCCTAGCTGAGACCAAGCTTGAACCAAGCTTGATCCAAGCTTGATCCAATCGTTAACTAATCCTTTAATTTATCGAGAAATTATTGATCAAAATAATGAAAAAAAGTAAAATTATTATTTTGTTGTTACTAATACAAGTCAATTTCACCCCGATTTACCTATCCCTGATGAATGGATCATTGGAAAGAACTAATTAATTAACTCAAAAATTGACCGCCGCAACCGAGATTCGAACGCACGACCCTAACATTACGAAACCTACGCCTTATCACTTTTTTTTTTAACTACGCCTTACCACTAAGCTGACGCGCGCCTATGATTTATCATTTTCAATTGTACCTATGAAGTCTATGTCAACTTTGTAGAAATAATGTTGTTGAATAACGTTCTATTTGTGTAATGTAACCAACATCACGAACTATTTACTTAATTTACATTATTAACATAAGTTACTTTTTCTCGATCAACCCCCCGGCCCCCATTCCTCTGTGACTCCTAATCCTCATTACGAACATACGCACAAATTTGTTTTATCTGCAACGAATTGATTGTTCTTGTTATTATTATTTTTATTACTATTATTATTATTGTTTATAATAATCCTGAAGCGAGTCAGAGTTTACACAGGGTATTCCAAAGGATCTTAACTGGGCCTCAATGATTCATGCCTCGGTTGAGCCTAATGATAAGCTTAGTATGCTCAGCATCAGCGCGCTTAGACTGAACCGAGCATGTACTCAGTATGATATAAGTCATCCTCAAGAAACCAAAGCTGGTTCTAATCTGTTTCGAGCCTTGGACCAAGCAGCCTAAGGAGATTCAAAATATTAAGAAGGCCCATAACTCAGCTTCACTGGACGAGGCCTCAGCCAAGTCTGAATATAAGCTTAGGCTATTTAGGCCCAGTACGCTGACACTTACAGAAGCCTCAATTCACGTTGTTATGAACCATTCTTATCAAGACAAGAATGATTCGAGTCTGTGTCTAGGCTTGGACTGAGCAGCCTGAAGGGAGCCAGAATTATCCAAATGTATTCCAAGGGCTTTTAACGTAACCTCAATGGATAAAGCCTCGGCCAAGACTGAGTATAAACCTGGCCCGTCGAGGCTCATTGAGTTGATGTTTACATGAGCTTGTTATCAGCCTAATATATCCCACCCTCAACAAGTCAAGGTCAGTTCAGGCCTGTATTAATCCTCATATTGCCAAGCCTTGGTAAAACAAGCTTTGCAAAAGTTTGGCCGCATCGTCGAGCCTTTGAATTCCTACCTGGGAAATGAGCGAGAAACGGAGAAAATGAGGAAAACGTCAAAGGATGAAAAAAATTAAAAACTGAGTATTTTTGCGGGGCATTCCATTGCAATCGACGTAAACGAGGCATATAGGGATGGTTTTATGCCCCCCACATTATTCCATTGGCCAAATTATTGGTAAACTACTCGACCTCTGAGTATATTACGAATATCTCCTATCTACCGATAATTTATTACTCGATCTATCGTCAATCGGTTGCAACAGTTTCATAGAACATTTAATTCGAATTATCACCGCGCCCGTGTTCACAAAACCTGCACACAACGTCTTTATTCCACGCCCCCTACCGGGAGCAAAAAAATAAGTTTTAAGTCGAGAATAACGCGCAAAATCTCTCCCCAGATCATCAAATATTCAATTCACAAAGTTGGCGAAACCCAGGATCCTTAATGAAATAACGCCGGGAACAGCGAAGTGGGTCTACGGAACAAAAGGTGTGATTCATTCATTGGAACCGCAAAAGTGACAAAATGCTGGGACTGAAAAGAAAGAAAATACAGAAAACATTTCTATGGGTGGAAAGAAGATAATATTTGAAATTCCTGGCATTCGGTAAAGGACGGTAATGACAAGGACTAAAAATGAAGCCTTAGCACAAGACATGAAAAAATATGCGAGAATTACTGGCTACCTGAGTCCCAATAATCGAGCATCCTCGAAAATGATAACTCCGACGATGTGATACCACACGGTTGTTAAAAATGTTCCACAACGATATATAGCCCAAATTCACGTTTTAAATTTTTTTTGGCCAATTATGGATAGGATTGACGTGAAAAGATTTTTGCGTTGTGTCATTATTCAATGGCCCATGAAGTTTTGTGGTGGTGCGATCATTTTCATGCATTTTCTCTACAGTTTTGTGATTAAAAAGAAAAAGTTTAAAAAAAAACGCAGAAAAATGTTTGTGCCAACTTGAAACTTCGTGGGCCATTAAATACTAGCATAATCCAAAAAATTTTCATTCTTTTCACGTCAATTCCATAATGATTTCGCTAGAAAAATTGGAAAATGTATATTTCGGCTCAATATGGGTAGATTCAACAGCTAATGTTACATCCAGTT
Source organism: Fopius arisanus (assembly GCF_000806365.1). NCBI lineage: Eukaryota > Metazoa > Arthropoda > Insecta > Hymenoptera > Braconidae > Fopius > Fopius arisanus. The sequence continues at coordinate 550,399 of NW_011887747.1, read as the reverse complement.
TTGAACAAATGATGACAACCAACCAACCAAGACGAGCCGGCACACAGGCAGGCAAACAGGAAAGTTGAAATTGACGGAGAGATTTCATGGAATCGTCTCTAATTGTCCGTCTCGATGGCTTATATGCTCTATACGATGAACGATAGCTCAACAGTTCCTTCACCAGTCTCGCTAACCCACGGCATTCTATTCTGTCTTAATATGAATAATTAATCGCCCAATTTTTAATGGAACTATTGTATTAAAGAATATGAAAAAAGATTATGTTTTTTCTTTACAAGCATTTTCTAACGTTATAATAATTTTGAGCATAAATTTTAGTACAAGCTTCTCAACTGTACAATGACCTGAAGTATTTATCCATTATGTAGATATTGATAGCCTAACACCGGCTTCCTGGTGTATGGATACGCCGATGACGTGGCCATTATCGCTAGGGGTAGGTTTCTCCGTGCCCTAAGAGATAGACTGAACTACTCTCTAAGAACAATGGTGGACTGGTGTAGGAGGACGAAACTCTCAGTTAACCCTGAGAAGACGTCAGCTATGATCTTCATTAGGAAATACAAAGTGATAAACCCGGAGCCGTTGAGGTTAGCGGGTGCAGAAATTGCCTATGCTACCTCATAGATGTACAGAAGTGTCCAGCTGGATGCCAAGCTCCACTAGAGGGAGCACATTGAGACAAAGATGGGCAAAACTTACGCCTTACTGTGGGCATGTAGAAAGGCCATGGGCAGAGACTGGGGCTTTAGCCTCAAGATCAGTGGATGGCTGTACAAGATGATTTTGCTGCCGCGGCTGATGTACGCAGCTGTAGTTTAGCGGCCGAGGGCGAAGAGGGTGGCGATAAGGAACCGGCTTAAGTGCCTACAGGGAAAATTCCGGAAGGCAGCGACTGGGGTTATGAAAACGACACCTACACGATTTCAAGAACGCCCTTGAAATCACCCTTGACCTGCCTCCACTCGCTCTTCTTGTAAGTAAGGTGAGTAAGGCAGAATCAACAGCCTATCGACTTCTGTACCAGGGGGAATGGATTCAAGCGGGAGCGGCATACGCCAAACTAGAAATTCTTGAGAAAAATCCCTGGAACTTGAGTCAAGATAAAATGACCAAGAAGTACCAAATCAGGAAGGCCTTTAAGACCTACATTCCTGAGAGGGAGAACTGGAAAACTGTAAAGGAAACACCAGGCACCAATGTTATGCACTGGTACACAGACGGCTCAGGATACAAAGGCTGCTTTGGAGCAGGACTGGTTGGGCCAGGAGAAAAATACAAACGCAGTTGGTCCTTGGGAAGAACGGCTGCTGTATTCCAAGCGGAAGTTCAGACAATCAAAAAGTGCTCAGAATTTCTGGTGTCCCGGATGACAACCAAAAAACATATATTTGTATGGTCAGACAGTCAGACCGTTATAAAAGCTCTCCTTAAACCCAGTGCTGATTCTAAGTTGGTCTGGGAAACCATGGAGAGCCTGCAGAAACTGGGGACCAACAACAAGGTAACCCTTGCCTGGATCGCAGGTCACGAAGACATCCATGGCAACGAAATGGCGGGCGGGCTGGCGAAGCAAGGGGCAACGAATGCCGACGAGGCTTCGCCAGTGGGAGTCCCCCAAGCCAGGGGTAAAAGCCATATAGAAGATAAATTAGGAAAGACAACAAGACCTGCAGGAAATCCAGGGCAATCATGTCTGACTCCGGCAAGAAAAGATCTAAACACCTACTGGCCATGGACAGGGAACGATTAGGCTGTTCACAGGACATGGCAGATTTAAAAAACACAGTTCTTCTGTTTTCAAGAGGACAGTTCATACATCTTGTGCGACTGTCCGGCATTAGCAGCGACGAGCTACGTTGGTGGGGCACTGCTTTCTCCACCGCTGGTCAAGTCGCGAGCAAGGAGGCAACAGATTTGTTAAGACTGGAAAAAAGCTGGGCTGGACATATAACACGAACCTCAAACAAACGGAGCTACAATAACTCTAACTTGAGTTCGATGGCATTGGAGAGACCAGTCCAACCCTCTGCGTTTATTAATCTCATCTCATCTAATCAAATATGATAATAATGAAAAACACTGACATCAATATTTTTATCTGATAATAAAAAGAAATCAGTTTATGACTGCCTTTCTTACATTGAATTGTTGCAGAATGAATATAATTATGATTGATTTCCAATGCTAATTAAAGCTCAAATTTTCCATGCCCGAGAAACTAGTAATAACCCTTGCATCTAATAATAATGATAGAAATCGTTGAACTTCACCAAAATTTGAACAGGACATTTGAATTTGTATTCTCAAATTCCGTCGTGATTTGATTTGCATGAAAATCAGAAAATCCATTAAAACATTAGAGCTAATAGGGAGAAAGCCATTGATGTGACCATGTAACTGTATAAGTTCCATATGCCCGGAAGGAATTAGTCATTATTATATTGTTGGTATCAATAATGTATTTAAACATTTCGAAACTCATTCGTTAGTATTAATAATACTATAATGGTGTTTTCTCAATATTCCCATATAATCAAAACGCTCTCGCTCCAATTTATCATTCTCATGACCTCTCCACATGCCCAATTACCTAGGGCTAATGAAATTTGGTATCGTTAATTAATTCTCGCACATATCCCGATTTCCTCCCAACACTCAAGTGCCTAGATAAAATCTTAGAAATTTACCACAAGCTCCACGGCTCCTAGTATAGTGCAATGATTGCGTTCCTGAATTTGTAAAGCTTTTGGGGCTCCTTAATAACTCCAGGTTTCCTTCTGCTCACACCACCTCTTCGAGGGATTATTCCAACTTTACTGCTGCTGGCATGCCATTCTCAGTTGGGTAGAGTGCATATCGGCCAATTTTGTTAGGTGAACCCGAGTGGAAGTGAAGAGAAAGAGAGGGGAAGGGGTTAGTCAAATTCAATTTCATTTGCAGCACGGTTTGGATTTAATGACAAAAAGGAGTTAAAAAATCTCGAATTGCCCAGCGGTAAAGTGATAGCGATGTTGTGAATTGTAAAAAGCCTAATGGTCAATGAACATAGGTTTTTTGATCAAGTTAAAAATTGGGATAGATGGGAATGCAATGAGGCAAACACTGCAGGTGAAATACCAGTTGGCTTTGAACATTCCCGTATTTTTCATATTCTTCTAGTTAATTGGAAAGTAAATTCGAAATTTGTACATATAGAATGTCTGCGTAACGATTTAATTCAATTTTAAAAATGATTCCCGTTATACTTATTAGTCTATTGTTGGATTACAGTTTTTTATTAAGAGATTAAGCATCGTCTGATATCCCCATGGGATTTTTATTACTGCATTAATTAAGCACTCACATCATTAGGTAATGAATTATCTACACGCCGGGAGCAAATGTGATAAGGTACTGATACTTTATTATTCAAATCGTATATAGAGAGGGGCGTCGTGGGAGTAAAGAACGTCGATGGATGCATCTATTCTGTCGCACACAAAGGACTAGATTTTATGCTCAGTACGCATGCGATTGCTATGTGCAAGATGGGCCACACCGTCGGTGGCGTGAACCGTCAGGAGAAAATGCATCGCCTAAATCCAACGGTCTCCGATATTTATCGTTGACTATATAAATTACCCCCGGGAGTCTCTCTAAAGTTTGCATGTGGTTTTCATGCAGGGCCAGCGGGAAACAGACGTCAGGAGAATGGGAAAGAGGTGGAATACTCGCAAAAAGCTCCCTTTCAGGGTAGCAGACAGGCTGGGTAGACATTTTCAGCTTTTACCCCTGAGGCAGACCCTAGCGCATGGATAAATTCGTCCAGTCGCTTCGCGGACGCATTTAAAACAAGTGAAGGATATGCTTGAACTAAAGGAACTGATATCAACGGGGCTTTCCTCTTTCATGGTTATTTTCACAAAATTATTCATTGATAGGAAAGTGTATTATGAATTCCACCCGAGGCTCACAGCATAAATAATGAGATAAATTTATTAAACCGGACTTAATCCACCTCACTCATTCTTACAGATAAACTTATGTCTCAAAAACTTTTCAATTACTCCACCTGAGTACTCCATCTCTAATAAATTTAATGCGGCTGATATGCACGGTCCATTGCTTCGTTATGAATGTCAATAAATTTTGCCGCATTCTCGTTGGTGGAGAGCATATTAATTGAAAGATATTTATCGTTGGGTTTCCTTCGAAAGAATGATTATTTGAGTCCCTTTCCGGAAATCGCTGTGGGAAGAACGAATACTGGCAGAGTTTTCAAATGCAAATTAATTCCTAAAAGCAATTTGAGGAAGACTCACCTGTGCGTCAAGCTGCGGAAACCTTCAATAATGAATGAAAGTGAGTTTCACTCAAACTCTATTATTAGGGGTACATTACGACGGATAAAAGAGAAGAAAAAAGTTTTGTCGATTTGGACGAAATACACTAGCACATATATCTCATCCAATAAATAAATAAATACAATGAATAGACACAAGGGACAATTTATTACTTGATCAAAAATCTAGAAGCCGTGAAACAATATTTTATCAACATTCCGTTTATTTCCAGTGAAATATATGACAATTTTTACACCGATTATGCTCTATATCTTATTATTTTCTTCCACTCAACCATAAATTTATAATTGTCCCATTGTTATCAGTTTAAAATGATGAACTGAAACAGTTACAAAAATGTGAGAGAACTTTATGGATTCATCACTTCATTCGATCTCTCATCATTCGAAATAGGTATTCTATTTAATATATTCGTTTTTTTTACATAAAAATTTATTAGAGTTTCTATAATATCGATAATACAGGAATAATTTATAAACACGTACGATCGTCCGGGGCTTGTGCTGAAGAGGTCCCAAATATTGTAAATTTCATACTGGCAGTTTCACTTGCAGCACCCAGACTATCGCTATAGATTTGCCAGTCAGTGAGAGCCCAACCTTCTTCCCATATAACTCGACTACTTCAATGTCAATGAATAAATTCACCTTTCCTAATACTGAGTGAATGTACGATGTTCAAGGTAGTCTATGTTGAGGGAAAGAGAGTAGTAAATTTTTCACTGACTCACCAATGGTCATAGTCACTGTATCACAGCAGTATTGCAGTTGTTGCCATCTTTCTTTAGCTACTATCTCTCCCACTTCTCCTCCCCTTCGCCCCCTTTTTTTCAGTGCTAATGATTTTTTTTCGCGTGGTCTGCATTCCCTTTTTCATGCTATCACTGCGACCTACATCTTCAACTCTTCCACTCGTTATTACTCATTTTTATTATTATTTTTATTCTCCCGGACGTATTTCGCTTACACTAAATCCCATTTCTTCAATTATTTTCATTTATTTTCGCTTCCGATGTACACATAATTGTTACTGTAGCTCAAGTTTTATTTCGCAAAAATGAAAGGATAATTTATCACATTGAATGCCAAAAACATCCCATGCATATCTATTGTGAATTGGTAAAAAGCACAAAATTTAGTACCGAATGATGAACATTTGTGGATTAAAATTTATACCCTATCGTGAATTTTAAATACCGGATGAACAAAAAGTTTTCTATTCACAGTACCTTCCGCTCCACTTAACTCTCAACGATATTTCCGTTTACTCGCAAAGTACCCTGTTATTATTTAATGAATTACGTATCATCAAACTATGACATTTTTGCACAAAGAAGTGTGTACAAGACGAATGATATAGGGAGAGATTTTTTCAACGTGAATAGCAAAATATTTGACGCAGGGTGTAGGGAATACATTTAGTTGCGATCTATTCTTCTGGTTCATTCCTCCCGAATTTCAGATGGTTACTCCGCCGTTTGCTATTTCATTTCCTCGATATTCGATAATAGTTCATGTATTTGTCGCTCTTGATTCTTCTTCAATAATGGAATATCGCTGTGATGACGATAAAGAAAAAGATAGTAAACGATGTCATGAGTGATAAGCGGAGGCCGTCAGTGCCTGAAAATAGAACCACAATTCAAATGAATATAATAATATTATGAATTGGATTTTTCAAGATTTTTTTATCTTTCGAAGACAATTTTCCTCTCAGTCCACGGACTTTGTTCATTTATTTCCTTTTTTTCTGGTACAGCAGTTCGTAGAGTATATACATTTTCTTCCTCGTGTAATTTCAATGAGAAAGAAATCGAAGGGAAAGAAGAAAAAAAAAAGCTGAGTTAAAGTTGAGTTCACTGCGCTTAAAAGGAGACCGCAGTGAAATTTGATAGTCTTCAAATATTGTAGAGCCGGTCATAAAAATTTGTAGTCCTAGGTGCAAGTAACAAAAAATGAAAAAAAATCCAACTTCAAAATATTAGGAAGATGGCGAAGGATTAAAACTGGTGTTAATCGCCACAAAACCCCATTTTTCATTTCAACCAAATTGATACGAGATAATCGATCACCTTTCACAAATATTTTAATCTTAAACATTCATCGTTTTGTGAATTGATTTGAAAAAATTACCACAAATTTAATATTTTTATTCTCTAGTTGAATTATACATATATGGTGCATAGGTATTTACTCTTCTTCGAAAAGTCTTCCTGTTAGAGTGATGGATTTTTTGATAAAGTTGATATTTTTTCTCATGGAGAAATGGGAAATATTTCAATATAAGCTGAAATAGGTATAGTGGATCCATTGAAACGCACGACCATTTGCGAAAAAATGGAAGAAAGGTGGAAAAATGTTGAAAAATTGTAGGTTTGAAAGAGTCATCACTAGCCTTCGTTATCCCACACATTGAGGGGTTATTGAGCTTGCGTTGAGCACCAATGATCACCGCAAAGTTTTTCATCCTGCGGGAAATATACTGCACAGCTCCCGCAGCGCTTGTATCACTTATTGCTAGCCCACCTGGTATGTAATGCCTCCAGTCCAGAAATGACCGTGCTCATGACGTAATGAAAAAAAGCATGGAGAAATTGCTACCGTGAATGAAATGAAAGAAGCAAGCGAAAAAAAAAGACAATATCCAATATTAGGTGATAACTGAAGACCAACACAACAAGACCAACGCTATTTTCATGGGAAATTTACAATCTAACTATAATATTGAGAGAAATTGTCATGTAGATTTTACTATTTTTTCTTTCGCTGTTACTCTGACGTAGATACGCTTGCGACCGTTGAGACGATGACCGTCCATCTTCTTAAGGTACAACGAAGATTTATCGCTTTCCCTGGCAATTTTCACTCGGTAGATTCTTTATATGTTACCTCGCGTCTCCAAGGGGTTGGTTAAAGAATCGTGAGATAGCAATATTTCGTCCTCGCCAGTGAAAGAAAACAATAAAAACATTTCTCATCCCTAATAGACGCTTTTGCCAATGACGAAATTAGAGATGTGGGAATTTAAAATGGGATGCAAGAAAAACTTTAAACGTAGTTGAAATGCATACTTTTTCGTGTTGAATATACATGGACGGGCTCCATTTATATTTCAATTTGGGTTACAATATACAGCAATAAAAATAGTGGTAAGAATATTTCCTATCTTTCATATATAATGGAATATTCTACATAATTAAGTTCCAGCGATGTCACTCACCATTGTAGACGTATTCACGTATTGATGTATAATTCGCAGCAGCAATATGGATTTCACATTGAAATTTTGTCGGTAGATTCATGTTTTCCATTGGAATAACAGCCGACACGCCGATATCGTAACGGCCATCCTTCTTTTTATTGTGATACTCTTTCTGTTCCTTGATTGTTCGACTAAAAGTGAATTAAAAGTGAACCAATTCAATCTGTATGAATTTATACACCGTATCTATACATGCAATATTCCTCACTTGTCCTGTCGAATTGTTATAATTGGAAGGGGATAGACACTTTCAGCCAAGCACGTAACAGACAGCTGTTTCGTTTCATCATTGGAAATTGGCTCTGCTATTCGTAGTAATTGCTCGGGTGCTGCAAATGTTTAAATTCCAAATATAAAAGATCTCTTCAAATTTTCCAAATTTTCCTTTCAGATTTTCCAATATCCAATCCAATGATCCATCTGTATTTGGATCACGCCAACGGTTACAATAATTATATATTCGAAACAATAGCTCTTTTCACTTGATAATATGTCCTGCAGAATGCCAAAAGTATATCTTGGTCGACTGTTGCTATACAATTTAATGGGTCTAATTATCTTGCAACCAACAAAAGACTTGAAAATTCTCGACTACACTAAAGGAGACCTGAGGTTAACCATATATTTCAGATTTTCGGAATGTACTACCCATGGTACCAATGTAATATCCCAGTATAGCGTATACAAAGGATTTTTATTCACGAACTTTTATTGTCAACGTTCGGAAAAAATTTCTAATACCGCGATCTTCCATGGGGGCATGTCAAATTCTTTAAAAGTACTTAAGCGAGCATGACACATTTGGGAAAGAGTAAAGCGAATGGCACTGAGGGAGAAGATATACATGGGGTATGTGAGAGCGTGTCTTCTTTTGGCTTTTCCCAATCGATGCAAACCCATTTCATAAAGCTTCGTGTTATTACTATATATTCCCGTACAATACCGGCACTTACTACTATGCTAGACATTCTGTCGTGTGTATTGAATTATGTCGCCTGACTACATCCGACTTCCACTACTAGCCTATCCCTCGTATCTGTCCTGCACGGTCTCACTCTACTCTGGCTGTGCACTCAGCTCTCCGAAAAATGGAAAATCCGTTTTTTTATTTTCTATTATTATTTTTTCACCAATCGTTATGTTCCTGGTCCGCTTTTTTTCCTTTAGTTTCATTGAAATGTTCATACCGATGAGAGTGCATTTTAACCCAAATTTCACAGTACATGAAAGTAAAATGAATACTCACAGTACACCAGCATCTCTCCCTGCGCTTCGTCCTCATCTTCCTGGCACGATATACTACACCTAACCTTTCCAGACAACTCATGACTGGGTCTAACGAGCTTCACCGCTCTGTACTCCATATCTAGATCATCACTTGCCCTGTAGGATGCATCAACGTACTGTTGATACTCGTCGGCACCGAGTGGAGCACGTCCGTAGATCCATTGGTACAGGATGTCTTCATTGATGTACCATTTAACTACGAGAGCTCGATTCGTTGAGCTGCCCATATTGTATTGACAGTCAAGGATGATTGGCTCTTCCGTACCTGCTCGGACTACACTCGGGATCTCAACTTTTGTTATTTTGATTGGCTCCGTCTCTGCAAAAATAACACGGCTTTTCTCCATCATTCTCATCTCCTCTATCTGCCATCACATCCTCCAGATAAACATCAAATCACAACAAGGCTCGTTTCTCATTTTAACAGTTTTTATTGCAGAATTTTCGATTTTGATTGAATTTTACAAGTGGTTATCGCCCCAGGCTCATCTCCCAGACAGGTGTAAGTAGTCAATATAGGAATATGGTTTTTCTCTTTTCAATTGCACCACAGAAGCCCAAAAAAAACATAAGTAGCATAATGCATAAATTATATTTTCATTTCGATGCCATGGGGCGGATGTTCTTTAAAAAAACAGCAGTTAAATAAGAAAACCGAAGAAATAGAAATAATTATATAAGCAAAGAAAGTATTGCATAACTATCGAAGATGATTGAAAGTCATTTGAAAAATTTAATCACGAATCGGCAGAATTGTGGGAGAAGACTCGGACTCTCTCCATCATGAGTCTATTTAATCTCCACCTTGCCACTTGCTCCGAATAGTTACTCAAGTTCCACCTCATCAAATATACTCTATTCAATGCTTGGCTTTGAACTAACTATTCTCAATGTGTAAACAAGGGGAAAAAATAAAATTACCAATGCAAATGAGTACACAAAGCAGTATGACCACTTTGAAGCTTCGAGTTTGAAGCGTTTCAAACATTGCTATAGAAATTTCAATCGCTTTCGTGTGAATGGAAGAAAAGCATGTAGTTGAAGGTGTATCGTGAGGGAATAAGTTTAGAGTTCAATATATACAGTCGACATGGAGCCCCGTTGAATTTCACATTGGTTCCCTTGAGGCCTCATCGCTCTGGGTACATGCACGCTCCCCCGTGTACTCTAGCCTACCATGTGTTGCCTGTCTGACAAGTCAAACAAATGGAAAAAAGCCCGTTCGCGCGTACACACAAACGGTTTAAAACCCGAGGAGCATTTCCATTCATTTTCTTTTTTTCACCTTATGTTCAACCCCACACTTGGCGTTTTTTTCTTTCAATTTTTCTATAACCACTGCTGGGCCCAACCCATCCATCTGCAATATGTTGCCTCAAGAAGTAATATTATAATGGTTTGCGTGCGAATCGACTAATATCACGATGGGGGTGCAGAGCAGGGGTTAACACGATTCATATTCCCGAGCGTATGAAAATATGCCTATATGTGTCGTAACGAGCAACTACCTTGCAATCGATACAATTAAGTCATTATACATTCTTGAAATAGAGACAACCGGTCAATTGGTCGATTGAAATGGAGTAGCTATCAATGTGTTGATACGTGTGGCTTTTTGAGATTCAAACGAACGAGAAGACTCGCGAGGCGAAGCAACAACGTCGAGGGAAAACCAGCACTGCACAGCACCACACCGGATAGGTTGGAGAAAAACAAATTCTGCTCATTCTCTGATGTTCTTTTTTCTCCTGCATTATACGAGCCACATGGCAGTTTTGTGTATGTTTATCCCAGCAGTGGGGGGCGCTCACGCTCTTATTTGATTTCACAATTTTTTCAGTGCGTACGTGAAATGCTCGACAAGATCAAAGGATTTGTACATGGTGCCTCAGAACCCCTATAAAGGGCAAAGAACTTGGAAGGTGCAGACGAGGAGCCAACACAAAAATATATATTCACATGCATGGAGGTTGAGTAGAGGGTTGGTTTCTCTGTGTTGCTCGTCACTGTTGGCGGCTCTCGACGATCCTGTCAAGAGTGTGCCTCGCTGCAGGCGGTAAGTGGAAAAACGCAGGGGATATTTAAGCATCAAACTACCACTACCACTACCACCTTCCCTTCTCTTAAACCCTTCAACCTTCTTTGCCTCAGTGTCAGAAGCCTCAAGGTCTTTTAAATAGGACCACTCCACCAACAGCTATACTACTACTGTACGGCTACTGCCTGTCGAATTGTGGAGCAACGGGTTCTTCGAGGGGTATGTGGTGACGGAGGGATATACACCTTGTTCTAAGTGTGAAACGAGGTATGAAAGCCGACCGAACAGAGAAACTGAAAAGTGGATGTAATGTAATGGTGTGTGTTTTGTATGTATATTTTCATCCATGCGCACCATGGATATTCAAGTCAAAGCTCATATTAATACAGCCCACTCGGCTCCGAAAGGGTAAACCTGACGTTTGATGCAGCATCCACAACCCGCTGAGATTCTCGGCACAGTTTTCGTTCCCTTTCCTTTTTCCCCTCTTTCATCGAATTATATGGTTGTACGCGGTTTTTAACGCTCCAGAGTACCTTGCAATGAGCTTCACCTAATTTGATTTAATTACCGCTGGGTCAAAGAAAATCGCCTCTTCAGCAATATGATTATGATAGCATGGTAAGAGTGCTGCGCTGCAACGTATTTTGTAATTTACTTTCAAGTGGGAAAAGTTAACACGTCGTTTGTGGTAATGGCGGATTAAGTGAGAGATTTTTCAAAGGAGTAGGGTCATATGGAAATGTCGGTAATTATGAAGTAAAGGTGTTTTTGATGAATTGTTGAAATTTAGGAAATCGATAGGGATAGGAGCGGAGTAGTGGAAGTATGGAATAATGCTTTCAGCAATTATAGATGTTTGTGGAGAAAATTTAAAATGATTGGAGGGATTCACCGAAGAGGACCAACAGAAGAATATCCCCAATTTTAGCTGGAAAATGGGATAAGAATCATAGAAGATTAAAAATATGATAGGAGTTATTGGATATTGCAGTGCTCGGTGAAGAATAAAAACTGAGATTGGCATCAAAAACTAAAATTATTTGCAGAGCAAATTGGAAACCATTGAAAAGCTTTCCTACTGACTGAAATCTCATACTTTTCTTTTCATTTGATATGAAGAGAAAATCTTAGTGCTAAAAAAATCTACTATATGATTTTTAAACAAGTGGAGAATTGCTTTTTGATTACATATGGTATAGTTATTTTTGCTGATAAATTGGCAATATACTTGCGAGTGGTCATCTGAAAAGTTATACTAACATATTATACATAATTACAGTAATTATCTCCTCATTTCAACAGTCTAGCATCTATCACGAAAACCAAGTATATGTCGGTTATCAGGGACAAATTTATTAGAATTTGAGTGGACCGTAAAATAGCTCGAAGCTGGTTAAACAAATTTTTGGGAATATTTATTTAAAGCGAATGGAATAATAATAATTGTTATACTTGATACCTCCAATACCTCCAACTATTTTCGCTGGACGGAAAAGTCATAAGAGAAGAAATGTGTATTTAAATTAGGTGAATATCTTTCGTCCGTAACTATTTTCCCTGTTTCCAATTTGTTGCGCCATATAATCGTTTACACAATGAAATTATTTCAAACTAATGGATCGGATCGTGAATTATTAAAACCATCTTCAAACCAATATGAGATTTGGATTAAGCAACATTATGAATGTAGAGATCAGTAATCAAATGTAATTTCCTTCAAGATGGAAATACCAATGTAGTGAACTTGTATGTTTGAAATGGCTTAAAATGACTGTTCGAAAGGCTAAGATCTCTAGACAAGATCCAGACCGAAAATTTATTTTCTATAGCTATCGTCTTGAAAATTGAATAGAATGGCTTCTAGTATATTTCTTTCTGTATATAGCACCAGTTACTAATTCACTTGAAGTCTGTCAGAAAAAGGCAGGTAGTATTGAGACATGAGGAACTATGGATTGAAACTCCGATAGAAATATCTGGAGTTAAAGCCATGCGAACATGAGCAAAGTTACTTTAGAGCAAGGATGGTCACAGAAAGCGTCAACAAATGAAAGTATTTGTGGAGAAAATGAAGGAAGTAAACTATTTGTCAAATCCAATAAACATGTGATTTTTCTCTTCTTTTTCGCTTGCACTGACATGCTCATGCACATTGTGCTTGCTTCGTGTGTTCAGGTCTAACGGTCTCTTACGCCACTGGGGTACGCTGAAATTGAATTTCAAGGGTACCAGAGGAGTTGAATTAATCGGTGTGTCCGGTGTGACCCAGAGCTCCGTGCTCTACGATTCTCAATTTGTATATCTAAGTTTCAAGTGTACACTAATGGATTTTCATGTTAACCAATTTCATGGTTTTCATAGTAGTTTGTAAATTGTCAGATGAGCGCATCAAATTATTATGTAAATGTCGAAAGTTTTAGTTAATTTACCTGTGATTAATTAACAATATTATTTTGTGGCCGAGACTCTCGTAAATAATTGAAAAAATTGCCCTTTTTTACTGCGAAATTGATTTTTAAGCTCATTAAACTGGGCAAGTTAGTAGAATCTAATTCTAGGAATTTTTCTAGAGAAAATTTACCAGCGTAGCATTAATCTCATTTTTAATCTCTCCGGGGCTATTTTTAAGGCATCTAATGTTCAATAAAACTAGAATTATGAGGAAATTTTTCACATAATTTCTTTCTCCTTAATTTTAGGAACGAGCAGCGGATGCTATGATTCAAAGGATGGAAATTCCTTGGGAAAAGTAACTTTGGGGTTTTTCTTTCGACTGATTTATTGGTGGATCTCTGGAGAATATTTTCCCGTGAAGTAAAGGAAATATTATAATGATCGCACAGTTAAAGCGGAACATTCGATAAGTGTATGTATGACTGCCCCGTAGAGACTTGAAAAATCGTTGGGGCTAGTCAACCGCATCTATATAAATCGTCGTCGATGAACCACAACCACGGTTCTCTTCACCCACAAAACTCACGTGAATGGTTGTGATGAAAGCTATATTTTCACAGATTTTTTCTTTTTGCTATTTCCATATTTACCATTTCCTATCGGGTTTTATTTCAACCGGGCACTCAGCAATGGCAGGGAAACATCGGAATTTCCATCAAGCAAATTGACCATTCTGCGATCAAATTATTTGGTTTATTGAAGGTTATCTTAATATATCAGAATTCCACTATTCGAGTTTCAAGTTGTGCAGTATAAAAGGCATTTTTTTCGTCCGTAGTTTATTGCCGCTAGCCCAACAATGATAATCAAGTGTCACACAACGGAAGGGGCAATTTAAGAGGGCAATCAAAAGACCAATGAACACACGTGGGGCATCTCCCATTTGCCATACGCTATCATCACAATGTCTGTCTCAGCATCAATAAATATTATAAATATCAATCAAATAATTTTATAACCGTGAATCATATTTTGCACCTTCAGATGGCTGAGTAAATCTGAAGGTCGAAACTTCGAAATTCATTCCTGATACCTGTTCTACTAATGTCTGAATGGTAATTCATATAATTCCGAGATATCGAAAATAGAATGTTGTCGATATTATGGCTATTCAAATTGCAAAGTAATCGAAATAATACAAAATATTCAAAATAACAGCATTTGCATTGAAGGTCGTATATTAGAAATGGCCAAATGATAATAAAGTTGTATATAATGCCTTTTAATACCTTTTAATAGGAGTCCAATGAAAAAAAATGCATAAATAATGTTGATTAGGCGTTGTCCATCCATAACGACACAATACTATTGGCTATAGTCGGTAAATTTTAAATCACAATATCCAACGAAGAGGTCCTTGTGATGGAGCTCTAGTGCATCCACTGCGTCAATATCACCAAAATTGAAACACCCAAGGATTCATCCACGTTTATTCAGTCTTTAGTTATTAATCTCTCCACTATAATTGACTGATTTTCGAAATGACACCAACGTATGCGATTCAAAATAACCGAATAAAAATCAATTATAAATATCTTAATCAATAGTTAAAATGTCATATGTTATTAGTTTAACAAGTGTATTAGAAAGATTTCACAGTGCGTTCTTCTTAGGAATATTTTTTTACAATTCCCTAAACTTGGTTATTTGTCTGAGCAATTGATTCGTGTGATACTAGTTCGTAAGTGGTTCCATAACATGGCAAATATGAATTTTACAATCGATAATTATTATATTTTCCAAGGTGATGAAAATCCTGGAGTTTAGTAAATATCCAGTGTTTAATATCACGTGCTGTGAGCGCGATCCGGTAGTACGTGTTCACAGGATTATATTCGGCCTACTACTAGCTGTAATATGATGGCAGCCAGCCAACACTCTCTGCCAGGAGTTTGCGCGTAAAATTTTTGAGCTTGCGCGTCCGTTGTTACTCTCTCTCCCCCTGATCCAGTTTACAAAGTTGCCCACGCGAGGATTTCACTTCACCGGCTCCGTCACTATGTTCTTATATCAAAAAAAGAGATATTGACTTTTCGAGCTTAGCTACTTGAGTAAACAACAATTTAGCTCCATTCTGAATTAAATCAACTTCGGATTGAATTTCCATTTTATTGAGTAAATGCCAAAATTTTCACAGCGAGTAATAAATATTAATGTATCAACACACTAGCATTATTCTATACAATATTTTTCATTATTATTATTATAAACATGAAAATTTTCTCTTGATTTGAAATACAGGACTAGGTTCTATTGAACTAGCATTATTCTATACCATATTTTACATTATTATTATTATAAACATGAAAATTTTCTCTTGATTTGAAATACAGGACTAGGTTCTATTGAACTACAATTTTTTGGTATCATCTTCTTAATTTTTTCATTAGCGAGCATTATTCAACACTGACTGACCAGCAAAAATAGTAAAGCATCAACACGAGGGAGATGGAATTTTTTAAGAAGTTGAAATTGAACTGAAAATTTCAGTTACGCACATTTCTCGAACAATATTTTTTTATAATTGTGCTTGCGAATTGTGCTTCTTTTCATTCACTCTTAATAACATCAATGCAAGAATCGTTATCTCTCAAGTTGCCGTGGAAGCATTTGAGAATGCCGCCAAGCTTACCCATCAGGTACATGAAGAACCTTGATAAATGGATCGTTAGATTCGATGATAAACTCTCAGCTTTGCATTACAAACGTCATTCATGTCGCATAATCTTCATATTATTTCATAACGAAGGTAGTTGGCGATAATATTCTTCTTTATCTTTGGCAAAAAATATACCTTTGTTACCCGGTTATGATAACACTACATTACGAAAAAAAATGCGCTCGAGTTCTGTATTATTTTGTCCTTTAAGCTGTCATCACTTGAGGTCAATACCCATCGTGATGCATCAATCCACAGTAGGATGAACATAAATTGGTGATATCGATTGTAGAAATTTTCTTTGGTATATGGGGCTGAATATCCACAGCGCTGGGATTTCACCTAAGGAATTGAAAAAAGAAATAGCATTAGAGTTTTTAAGAGTACTGGTGAGATTACGAGCTGTGGGTGGCACCTTCGCGTGTTGGACTAATTTACGGCCTTTCAAAATGGGGCATTAGCCACAAATGAGGTGTATCAGTAATGTGGATAACTAAAACTCGTCCATTTTTTTTCTCACACCAATGGATATTGATTTTCGATTTTCAATGATACTACAGCTCGATATTGTCAACCGATATTTCATGAATAGAAATGACTCGGTGGCAACTGTTGTGCCATCCTAAAACTACAGTCATATCAAATGGAGATTAGCGACAACCGTGGAACGTTATGATATTCCATGGGATTGGTTGGTAGTGAGATCCGAAAAATCCTGGGTAACGACACTCTCGACATTTCTCATCGGAACAGTAACCCATTACATACACTCTCTATACGATTCGTTTTTACAGCCACCATATTTTTTCATATTTTTACACCTACACTTTTCCACTGAATTTTTCCACTCTCTGGAATCAGGCGACTATGTAACGGGAGACTGACAGATTTTTCTTGCCTAGTTTTTACCAGTTTATATTTCAATCATAGGTTTGTTAATGCTTCATGGAAAAATAATATATACAGTGATATATGTAGTATGTATCACATATATTTTTGTCACTTGGCATTAGAAATACGCGAGTATCTAAATGTCAGGGATATGAAGAATAAAAGATGGATAAATTTACTGGTGATAAAAAAGCGAATTCTCCGTCTCTTTTACTCATTGTCGCCGGAGAAGTCGAGTTCGTTGCAGTATACGATACACTGAAAAACTAATCATAACATATCGGTTCTAAACCACAATGTATCCTTGCGCAATGATAATTTACGTCTTTGAAACAGTATGCTGTTGTTCAGCTCGTAAATTATGCCATTGAAAACATTGTAAATCACATGGCTGTATAAATCAAAATTCTTTATATTTTGCAACAATCATTGAAACGTTTAGTACTGAATAGAATTAATTTCGGCATTATTAAAATTGTTATTTCCCATACTTTGCATCATACCGACGTTATATATAACATATATAACCACAATATACACTAATAATACGAAAATATTATTTATATATGAACGTCTGTTCTATTTTGGAAAGTGCAATTGAAAATTTAAATACACAGTTTCCATATGTAGACGAAGTTCTGGTAATTAGGGTTTCTCGGTTAAAGCCATAGAATGAGGCCATGAAAACTGAGAACAAGGCATTTTAAATAAACTCGAACAAATTTAAGTACATAGAGCAACGTATTCGTCTAAATAAGTCGGAAATTCGAAACTTTTCGAATGAGAATTGGTATTTGTCAAATAACAAAAGAACTTGCATTGACCATCCAGCTGAAACGACTTCCACGTGTGAACAGTCCAGATTTTGTAATACAACTAATTTTTTTGACAGTTAATTTTGATGAGTCATACCAACGCCAACAAAAACCAACTTACTCAATGAAGGGAATGTTATTGTAATTGTGCGAAAGTGTTCTAGTACAGGCACCTCAGGCTCTTTCTTGCATCACTTACCGGTCATAACAACCTGTCCATCCATGCCATGTGTCCGTTGATAAGAAGAGTATAACCGCTATTATCAAGCTTGTTGAAAGCGTGAGAGTCGTGGCATCTGTAACAGAGTCGAAATAGAAGAAACGAAATAATGCATTAAAAGTGAAATGCATAATACAGGATTAGTTGGTAGTTGATTAATCGGGGTGGAATCGATAAAAGTTGGTGGATGGTCGGGCGAGGGATGGGCAGTAGCTTGACAAGGGGGGGATAGTTGAAACGAGAGGTATATGGGCACGAAGCACGAACGGAAGTCGTTTGCTTCTCGTTGACGATTTAGCATGTACGAATACGTTTAAGTAGGTATAACGGTGAGGGATGGCTTTTTAGGTGCAGAGGGATCGGTTGGGGGAAAGGGGGTATGGGTGGTATGGATGGGGAGACTAGACAAGCCAGATAAAATTTAACGGGTCGCGGGTACGCGCTGAATTGATGGGGCCGCCAAACGGTGAAACTATCCGGATGCTGGAATAATAGACGCCAATGCCCCCACACCAGAGAGTTCAACCCCACCCCTCTCTCACCTCTCTATACATATGTATTCATACATAGACCGGCAATCTGCGTAACATTCTATAGCCCTCCGGTTCTGTCACTGCGTTTGCACAGTTAATGTCTAAATAACCCTGGGAGCTTTTTAACTTCCCCAGAATTTCATGATTTTTCTAAACTCGCCAAACGTTACAGTATACAACTGCCACTTACTTTTATTTTCTTCCCATAAGTTTTTTTTTAGAGCCGGCTATACGGAGCCGTGGCGTTCAGCTGTCAGGATGAAAAAGTATGAATCATTTTTCAGCATATTTATGAGACTCGTGTTCATGTTTTTATTTTTAGTTTTTTCGTGAGTTGAGAGAACATAAAGAATGTGGTGTCGCTCGGTTGGTGATGGACGATAAATCCGTTTGCAACAAGCCTGATTTTATCGCCGGCCATCTGCATATGACCGGTTCTCCGTAATTGGCCCCCACCTGTCCTAGCGTACTCAAAATAACTGTCAAATAATGTCGCATTCTCTTTCTGACACTAAATAAACTATTGGTGTAGGATTGTAAGATAAGGCGTCTTATTCAGAAATTATGGGGAAGTCGGGTAAGGGTATATACGGATATTAACGTTGAACTCCTTTTTCATCGATAATGACAATGGATTAGAAGAGAAATAAGTACAAATAATAATTTCAAGGGGTTGTACAATCTTTGGGTGCGGTCATATTCTATGGTGGTCTATATTCATTTTGGTGACAGCAAGTTGGCTGAAACGCGAAATGCCAATTTCCAAAGTGACTATTACCGAGGAAATGAATCCCTCCCTCTCCTATTCGGTGGGCAACGTTACACTTCGCTAACCTCACGTGGCTCGTGTCATTGAATCGGACGTGCTCTGATAACCACCTAGTGAGAATTCCCTGCTTTCGTATCATCACAGAGCCAAGCATACCTTCCAACATCTTCGTTGAGCACGCATCTTATGAGCTAAATAAATTCAACGTATTTCACACTATGAGAAATTCACCTCACATAGCCGGAAACTCGGCTGGAGAATTCTTGTGATAATTAGTGATCGTCAGTTATTTAATTTCGAACCATTGAGGGTTGGGCATATTTTTTGATTGGAATAGCTAGGATACTGGCAGGTCGAGCTGCGTAATTAAAGATAAATTGGTTCCCGGTTCAGTTCTTAACAGGAAAGTGCTTCGTGATATCAAATCAAATATCGACAGTAACGCAGTAAAGCCGAGTAAGTATTATTAAAAATTTTAACAAATGGGTAATGAAATATTGCCCAACATTGCATGGCTCCTCGTCAGACAGTGTCAATCATCCATCGACCGCTCAGTAGTGATGCAGTGAACAATCGGAAGTGAAAAAAAAAACGAATGAATCGATAAAAAATAGGAGAGAACCGAAGTGCTTGGAGAGGCATGAACGAGAGCAGAACTGACCCCAATCGTTGATGGTGTCGTGCCAACACCCATTTGTCATTCCTTCATTCATCTGCTATCCTGATATTCAGTTTTTTAATGATACAAATAGAATATCCCAGTTATATCAGTACGCCCAGTTAACTAAACAGTACAAAAGTCCCGAGTGCATATCCAGCTTCCACATTGGATAACCAAAAATTAAGCTATTTTTGAAGTGACAGGGGAAGAGTTTCTCGCCTGTCAGACACAACAGTGAACCAACTCGAGTGATATCGCTGGCAACGGGAAATATTCCAACATCGTGAATAATTTTACGAGGTCAGATATGATGCACTACAGCTGGAGAACAGAACAGATGTCTGGTGAATGAATTTCTTAATGATATAGGACTCGATAATGTCCTTTGACGGTACCTTTCATTGTGATGATACATTGAATCAAGAGTTGCTCACAGGAGTTAAAAGAGACTTTGGAGAAATTGCAGAATTTGAATTGCAGAAACAAAAGTCCTGAAAAAAAACTGAAAAGTCAGGTGACTTATCAGCAGTTCAATTTGAATAGAGAAGAACGAGCTAATTTCGCATTGGCTGTAACACGCCAAATGTGGAAGTTTCCGCATAGCTAGTGAAGCTTAGGAATATCCCTTCCTCAAGCTGCAACCGTCACCTCCGCTGCAACCTTTCGCTTTTCGCCTCTGTGCGCTTCTTGTCGACGTGCAACAGCAGCTTTTATACGCGCGCAAAATACGAATTTCACTCGTGAGACTCGACCAAAGCCCCATATATATTCTGAGGGCGACGTTGAGATGTTGCTTTATCGGGAATATTTATACCGCAAACTTCAACCAACTGGTCAAGAGGGTCACGAAAGTCGACGTTGCACAACTTTCAACCATCAAACTTATTTTCTCCTTTGAACCCAACATCTCAACTATTTTCTCTTCTTCGTCCTTTCACTGCCCAATAATACTTTAATAAAGGCTGGTGCTAATGCAAAACAAAGCTACTCCTTTTCAACATTAATTCATTTTCAATTTTATGCACTGGCAAGCCGCTTCCTTCATGGGGTAATTAATTTAGTTATGAACATTTTTATAGATTTTAATCGGCACTCATCGGAAAAAATATCAAAGACCACAAGTTATTCATCACCTTTGAGAAATCTTCATGAGAGCTTCTGAAATTTCATCCTACCGGTGAAGGTGCCGCTTAAAAATAAAAATTTACCGTGAAGCATTCCCCAGTAATGTTTGCCTGAACAGTCTAGTCTCTTTCAGTTTTACGAAGAAATTATAATCGCTATTACCTCTTTCTAATTATTCTTGATATAAATTTTTAGCCATTTAATGACTTAATCTTGTCCGCTTTACTCTACTCTCGGTAATAGTTTGTACAATCTGTTATGAAAGCAAGTGTAATTTTCGCATTTTCATCAATATTTTCTACGGATTGTTAATTAATGCCCCCCAAACAGAGTACCTATTAGCTGAAAGCAGTTTCACAAGAACTTTAGGTGAATTTTCCTAATCTATGGAACTCATCATAGTGGTTTTGTTTATAGCCCTGGAGAGTACCCTGTAATGAGTTATCATGAACAAATTACGGAGAAATTCATCTATCCATTGATATAACTAAATTATGAGGAAATAGGGCTACATGATTATGAATGGAAATTACGGGTTTAATGGAATATGATTAATTATTCAAAGAGAAATAGCTCAATGGAGGTCCAACAAAACCCGAGAATTCTGCTTAGAGGTACGTTGAGCCTGTGGGATTGGGAATCAATATTTCACTGTGAACCTTACTACTGGTCGCTTAGTAAAAGAATTTTCATCATCGCCCTCACTCCCCTTTAATCTAATTCCACGATTCCTTTTTTTTCACCTGAAATCACATTGGATTTTTGGTTTGAGGGAGAAAGGATAAATACAGTGGACAGTGGTAAACCAATGGCAACATTCCACAGGCGATTTATCCGATGGCGAAAAGCCACGAAAGTTGTAAATATTCAAACTACAACATGTAGGCTGTGTAGACTGTAGAGGCCAGTTGTGGAAGTAGGAAATATACGAAAGAGTTACCCTTCGTTGAACGCATGAACTAACCACCAAAGTAAATGAGTTAGTAGACAGCAGTTGTGCACCACATAAAGTGAATGAGTTTACCTCGGGCTTGTCGATTGTCATGAACATAACCAAACCTGGGTACAATAAAATAATGTAATTAAAAGGACCATAGTTTCAAAGAGTTAATGAGATATAAATTCTTGAAATTGCTCTCCCCAGTGTAACAAATATCTCTCACCGACGAAAAATAAAAGGTATGAAAGGTTAGAGTTCTACGCCAGTCACGTTTTTCTTTCCGATTGCTCCTAAAATGCTGGATGCTCTCATTAATACCAGGTACACTACGAGGAGCGCCGAAATTTCAGTAAGAGCGTTAACTTTCAGGTAGTTCCTCATATTATGAGTTGAGTTATTGATTGCTCCCACAGAAATATTCAATTAGTGCAAGTCGTCTTCTTCATTTATGAATATGTATTTTTTTTAATTAAACTACCAACTGAAAAATTCACTCATCTTCCATATGTATAAATAAACTCCAGTCTCCAAGCTAAAGTTGAGGGAAAAAAAATTGGCTAAGAAATGATCATTGACCACAGCACTTGCTAACTACACGCCATACAAAAAGTTTCAAGTGCAAATAAACTATTACTGGCCTAATCATCAAATCATGTGCTTGGGGCCACTTAAATCGATTTCAATCCAGCACAAATCTGTGCTTAGGTTGGAGGAATGTCATAATCTCCAATCTAATCAAGTTTCCTGGCAATTCTTGATAGTTATCCTCAAACTCAAACGCAAGGAGTTCCTTCAAATGACTTACGCATCACCGAAAATCTTCTTATTGTCTTGGATAGGTGTTGAATAAGGGACTTGAATTTTAACTCTCAACCATGTGCCAAAAATGGCATGACCTCCCTATTACAATAATTTCCACTTGCAACACGGCAGATCAAATGTACTCGTGAATCCCATAGAGTACCAGGAATAAAGCACAAAATACAGTTTGAGGGAGTGCATAAATAGTCAACAACGCCATTTATAGGATTTCCTGGCAACACCTCTCTCTACCCTACAAGTACACGTAAGTGCACAGAGTTTGGAAAGTTAGGGTTAATACAGATAAAATCCGTTCACTTTCTCCTCTGAAAGTGGAACGTATCGAGGGAAGAAAAATAATGGCAACAGCAGAGAAAACAATTTTTGATGGTTTGTTGATAGTGCAGTCTGTATATGGGTAGCGTTTGGGGAGTAAGTACACACCGAGGAATAAAAATCGTGAAAGAGCACAAGAAATTTTAGCAGACATGAGGGAACCAGAGAGGGGATGAAAGGTCTTCGTGCGGGAACAGGAAGAAATACGACGCGGCAATTTACCCGGGGCAAGTCATCCCCAAGAAACTTCAGGTCCCCTGGCGGAGTTAAAACGGGACAGGCACAGAGCGAATGAGAATGTGAGCGAGATAGTTGGTGGCTGAGCGAAAGGAGGGATAAAACGGAAGTGAAAATGCATTACGCAATTTTAAACAGTACTCGAATTAATTTCAAATGTATTAACTCTCCAGCGCGTTCCGGTTTAATTACTTCTTACATTTCAGCGCCTTATTCCGGGGCGATGATTTTCGCTCTAGTGACAATACGTAACGATTCCCAGAGGAATCAACTCCCTCGTTGAATGTTCTCTCCTCTTTTTTACCCCCTTGTTAAATATAACCTTGACTTGATTAGAGAGAAAACTAAATGACCCTCATACATATAGTGGTGATTACCGTACAAGTATTCTCCACCTCATTTTCCTCGGTTGAACATTGCTAGTTCATTCATATCCAACACTAGCAAGACAAATGTTCACGACCACTTGTTACCTCAGTGTATGTACCGTCAAAATTAATAACCCCGAGGTGTCCCCTGTGACACCTAAACCGCTGACTAGGTATTACCGAAAAGTCGCCTTGCACAGTTCCTTCATTTCACACACTTGTAAATAATATCCCTTGATCCGACTCACATCCCCCGTCATATATCCGCCTATGGAATTATCATATTGAGGTGTTTCACTACTTTCATCAACCTCATCATTTCATAAAAGTTCACTCCCTAATGCCGTTACAGCGTATTATACTGATAAAATAAATTGAATATATTAACCTTCTAACTGTTATGCAATAAGTATTCTTGGCAATTTTGAGCGCTTAGCTGGCCACGTTGCTTGCGAAAAATTACAGATCATTCACCCGATAATCTGAAGAGTAAGAGTTTTTCCCTGCGGGAGGGTGTGATATAAATGCAACGAGCAAAGCAAAATAAAAGGCTGCTATAAACATCGTCCGACAAGTCATCCCTCCTTTTAATAACTATTTTCGCTATCACAATCCCTAATTGGTAATTAGATGCCGTAAATTCTGCCTAGAATAAGCCCGTGTTCACTCATTTGAAAGCCCATTGACAGATTTATTTGCTCATCCGCGTAATGCTCAACCCAGATGACTTATTTACAGACCCGAGGTAGAAGCTTATACCCATAAACTGGAGACACTCAATCTTCAAGCTCATCAGATGGCATTACCACGCCAGACTAATAAATAGCTGAAGTTGGGCATGTGTTAATGCGGCCTTATACATATTACCGGGTTCGCTCGAAACAACTTCCACCCCCGACACGGATAGTGCGCCTTGCCCTCCTCCTAGCCTCTTCAACTCCCCAAGGATAGATAGGTTTAAAGATATGCTGTTGAGACCTTCGCATATTTAATGTTAAATCTCAAATCCAACATTACAATCTCTTCCTCCACCTCTTCCTCTGTATTTACCTGACCCGCATGCGAGTCTATTTCTAAGTACAGCGCAATAGAGACATCTTCTTTCCAATATTTTACGGTACTCTAAAACGGAGAGCAACATCGCTGAAAATATCTTCGTGCAGTCTCTCATCTACAGCCTTTTTTTTTCCTTCCAATGCATTTTGAATGACGACATTCACATGATGGCCTCCTCCACCATCAACACTTACCCCTCGAGCCCGAAATTCTTTTTATCTGCGGTTATTTTCTGTGAAAATGGTGACACTCTCTCTTGTGGCCTTATGAGGTCTCTTAGCTACAGTATCGGGTCAAGAGCCCAGGTCTACTGTCGTTTCTGACTATGAAATATTGTAACTGCGGCGCAACCAGCCACACCTTGTGTCCCGTCGTTTCATGGGCTCCGGAGTACAGTGGGGCGGGTTGAGGGTGAGCGTTTCATCCAGAGAGGTGAAATAAAACGGGAGCGATCGTATAATCTCAAGTTCTGTGTAACGTGCATGGAAGGAGCCTCTTGAAATTTTCCGAGCCCCAACTAAGCGGCTCATGGCTCTAACCGCCGTGTGCTGGACACTTTTTTTTTTATTATTTTACTTCTTTTCTCTGTATTACGCATCATACTGCCTTGTTTTCCGTGGTTCACACTCATTTTTATGAAACCCCTTCACATCCACCGTCCACAGTAAATAATAGTATTAATCATAGTATTAATCACTATATAAAGAAAATGCTACAGCTCATTTTTGTTTTGAAAAAATTAATTATATGATTGGTTTTGCAACTGATAAGAATTTAGAATACTTGACTTCCTCAATTGAAGTGTCTGAAAAATTATACTGTTTTACAACAATACAGCTAACGAATTTTTTTTTTAAACTTCATTGTTTGCACTGTGTATCTCGGGTATGCGCGTAGAAAAATGCTCAGTGAAATCTATTCTGATATTTAGTAATCATGTAGTAAACATTAAGGAAAGATTAAAGGGGCCTTATGAAATTGTATGATTGTGTGGTAATTAAGCTTTTTTTTCAAATGGAAAATTGATCTGAACTCGATAACAAATGGGGATGAGTAATTGAAACTCGGTAGAATCCTATAGCACCTCTTATATTACAGGCTAGAATTTCAGCTTCAATCAATGGAATGAGTTTCAAAGATATCCAATTTTTTACACAAAACTATGTTAACGATGCCGCAAACACGATATGCATCAGATTGGATTTTTTTTCAAATATTGGTGTTGGTATCTCCTATGTAGCACATCTCAAAAATTCATCCGAAAGTTTGAAAAAACTAATAGTACAAACTAATAACTCAGTCATCGGATTGTTTGAAATACAGAAAAAAATTCATTCAAAACCAAGGCAGAAGATATCACTACAACTTTTATAATGAATTTGTATCCGCGTGCAGTGTTGCGATAAAATTGCTGGAACAGCCAGGCTATAACGCAGAGTGAATTGGATGAATTGGTAATCGGTGAATCCAACCAAATCAGTATATCGTGGAGACGAGAGAAGTGTTATCGATTATCCAACCTAGGAAGCATTGACGGGATTGAATCAAATTTTGGAAACAACATTCATTCGTTTAATAATTGGGGAAGCACATGGCCATCTACTTTGCGTGATTACAAAGCTTGGGGAGCATTATGTGATATTAGTGAAGTCCTCGGGAGCATATGCAGTGAGAAGAGAAAAAACTGACGAAAATAAAGAATGAGTCGGCAGGCCTCAGCTCATGACTTACACAGCTGTGGGGGTGCGCCACAGGGTGAGTTGGAAAATAAATGGCAAACAGGCTTAAAAACAGGAAACGAGCATCACATTTTGTCAGGTGTTTGCATTTTTATTTCCTTGCTTTTTCTTCTGGCAAAAAGAAAAAGCACAAATAGTAATTTTATGGAAATACCCGTTGGCGTGGTGCTGTGGCAATGGTGGTGCTCATTCTTTTCCGTCTTTTGTGTATATGTATATCTTTTCAATTACCTGCTTTGAAATTTTCTTGTGCTTTTATAACACGATGCAAATGAATTTCTACAATTTAATAGATTTGGCAAAAAATAAGGACGGAGACAAGTTTTGTGTGCTGAAAAAACGCGTGTTTTTGGTGGAGATAAAATGGAAAGAACACAATTCCAGATGCACGAATGACGAGTGAAAGTTGTGAAATGCGTAGAGTTCGGTTGTAAAAAGTAAATATAAAAAGTGTTGGATGAGAATAAAAATTTTAACGACTGATCCTTACCACCACCATTGTCAGTATTTGGCTCAGTGTTGTTTATCACCTGGATGTCCATTTTTCTCAGAAGATTGGTCGTTACACTAGGCGTACTGGTTGCCGTTCCTGCACAACAAATACCACGTACCACATCCATCAGGTATCAAAAGCATGTCATCTACTAAGCATGATAGTAGGGGTTTATGAAGCCATATAACGTGTATTGCCCATGAAAGGATAAGATCACACCATGTTTTACACATAGACTTAGAGCACCTCCAACATACATTCTAAAATGATGATGTATTAATAATGAAATTTCCATTTGATAATCCCGGTTGACTTTCCTAATTGAATCAATTGTATCAATGACATCTATCTAAAAAGACACTACTATTCACACTATTCATACATTGATCACATTGATCATGAATATTTTTGATTTCGAATGGAAGTTTTGTCCTTAGTGTAACGAAGAAAATTTATTTCTCAAATTGAGACAGCGTTGTCAACAAGATCTTAAATTACAAGATACAAGTATTTTCATTGCCGCCTTTGTGTCTCCATTTGCGATATTATTTTTAGCTGTAAATAAAAAGCGATAATGTGCAATATAATCGGTCGAGCGCTGCACGTATTGATCCATCACAAATTCATTACCCTAAAAGTGCCACTATTGGTCGGAAATATGGAAGTTATTTTTGCTCATAGTTTAAAATTCGATGTTGAGAGTATAAATTAAAGATGGTAATTACCTGAAGAATATGTAAGGAATCTCCAATTGGTATAATTGGCATTTGGTATGCGCAGAGTACATTTAATGACAGTTTCACCTTGCAAATGGGCATTCTCTGCAATTAATACGGCTGTAATATTATATTTCCCATCATCCTGACGTACTGCATCGAAGTCCTCCGTTCGGTTAAAAACGATATCACTGATAAAGAATAAATGTATTAATCGTGATAATAGGTTTTCTCAATTGATACATTTGTTTTTGTAAGATTCTATTGAAGAGAGTGGATATAATAAATGGAATATAAATAATATTTCAGATCTAATGTAAACGAACGGAACTGTTTACGTTTAATAATTTACCTCGGGTGGAAGTAAAAATCAACTGATATCTCTATTATTTTATTTCATTGTTTACTCGTAATGCTTTCGTACAATCATGGTTGGATGTTGTCGGAGAAACAGACTGCTCGTTTTTACCGAGGAAATAAAAACAGTATCACTCAGTATGATGAATCTTACTTGACAGATATTTCCAGAGTGGGCTCAGGATACAGTCCCCCGGCGATACACGTCACTTCTACTACTTCTCCACTTTCATCGTCGTTTTTTTCATACTTCAAATCAAATGTTTCCTCGGGAGCTGAAAAAAAAAAAGGAATAAGAGTGATTCGAAAACGAATAGACGAATGAATGGTAAAACGCAAAAGCTATAAAATGTTTCTATGAATTTATCGGTATCGTGTGCACTCAAAAACTTTTATTTCATTCGTATATATTTCACTTCTTCCTCCTCCTCTCTTTTTACTCCACCTCTTGGATGATGCACGTTTCCTAAAGATTCATCGCGCTTTCACGAAACTTTTACGAGATTTGAAATCCGCCTTTGAATTCTTTCTTCAAGAAAAATCCTGGATTTAGAGGTAAACACTGCTCCATTGTGGCTTCAAGGCCTTCATCTACAGCATAAATAGATAACTCTTTGCAAAATAACTTACAGTAGACAATCATTGATGTTTCTCGGCTTACATCGTCAGCAACTGAGAATACATTGCACTTGTAATCACCGGTGTGCTTGATATTGAGATTGTTGATTTTCATAGCTCGATACATGGTAGTTGGATCGTCAGTGGCTTTGTATCCACATTGGATGTGCTCGTCCGTAGGATCGGTTATTGGAGGAAGACCGTAAATCCACTGGTAAAGCAGAATAGTATCGTTCACGTACCATTTGACGACCAGTCCTCTCGTCGATGAGTTATGCAGATCGTAGACGCAGTCAAGTATCACAGACGTGTTGTCACCAGCTTTTACCACTTTCGGTACTTTTAACTCCTCAATCACAATTTGCTGTGTGCTCTCTGCAAAAAAAATATGTCGAAAAATCACAATCAAGCCAAATAAATTGAGATATTTGTTACGGTAACGAAAAAATAGCTATCTCCATATAGTAAATGTAAGGAAAAAGCTCGGAACCTGTTCTCCTATCATGCCAGAGGATCTGCTGGTCATTGCCCACCGTTTCATGAGGTGTTGGCACTGATTAAGTTGGTCGCATGCAAATTGTTCTTTCCCCCATTGTCTCTCTCTCTGGCGCTCTCTTTTCTGCTCAATCCACCTCTTCCTCTCTCTCTTTGGAACCAACCCTACTCGCTCTGTTTCTCTCAAATGGGCTCTTAAATGGTTTACTACTATCGACCGGACGGAACTTCCATTATATACAGAGCCACTATGTAGTCTGACTCTCGCTGGCGTAATTATATGCGATTCATCACAATCAAAGTTAGAGAAGGGATATCGGACAACGAAAACAGCCGAGGGAATAAAAATTTAATTTATAAACAAAATTATCTGAGGAATATATTCAATGAAAACTGTGATGGGTCCTTTTTCGATATGGATATTACCACGACCTATACAGGGTATATATATAATCTCGGGTTCTTTCCTCTCCTTAATCGCAAAACGCGAGGTCACAATTGAAATCGGTAATTCCAATATGACTATTCATGGATTTTCTCAGTCGACCGAATATTAATTTTCACGGAATGTTATTTCCCCTATTCCTGGCCGATTCATTCGCTCTGAACTGCCACGGGGCTAACAGTAATACTAGCCCTCCAGCTCTCATTGGATTTTACTCTCGATAATAAACTGTTTTTCAATGATAAACTGAAAGACCTTGGGATTATGACGGGCTGATATTAATGCTCTACTGCGGTGAACCCCTTGATGTAATGGAACCAGGAGAATCCACGGATATGTGTAGACATGAAGGGCTCCATCAGATTCAATTCGCCGAATCAAGAAACCAAAACTCGTTATCTGGACAATTAAATATTCCCCCCGGTGGTAAACAAAACGTAGAAGAGAACAGGAACAAGAAAGAAATGATTATGTGTCCACTGAGATATAAACCAAGGGGTTTAATGCTCTCCAACTCTCCGTGGAAATCTTAATTTCATCTCAAACTAATTTTCAACAAACTTTGTAATAGTCGCCAATCAGCGGGTATGCACGAAATTTTTCTCATTGACCACATTTAGGAAAACAGCATCATTAAAACCGACAAAAGTTTTGTTTTAACGAAGGAATTTATTCATTTTATGTTAGTTTATCGTATGCTGATCGGAATAACCACGGAAGGGCATTTAATCATATAGGACTTCGAGTGCTCAAGGATGTTCTGCACGTAATTGAAATAAAAGTTTATGACCCTTTCTATAATTCGTTATATTTATCACAATAAATTTTCCATTAATATTTCAATGTGTTAATTATTTGAAGTAATAGCAATAGAAAATTATATTATTATATTGTTCAAATAAATTAATGAAAAAAAATTTTAGTCAATCGTCATGGAATGTTTACCATCGTTCTATATCCGCTTCAATAGTAAATTTTCCAAATTTCACCAGAATTTTATATTTTGGACTATATTTACTGAATCTTTTATTTTTCCTATAAGAGGCCGTATTAATTGAAAACTTTAATAATTAATAACCACGAAACGATGTTGTGAATCATTCTCAAATTTTATATAGGCATCTGTTGTCGCTTCAAAAACATTATATCAAAATTTCATGCAATTTTTATATCTTCGCCAATACATGCAAAACAAGCTTAACTATGCGCTATACCATATCAAATACCAGCTATGCTGTTGATGAATGTGTATTCCATATTCAATTGACAGAAAATTTACAATAAAGGAACAAGTTGAATCGCGATGATATGAATAGAATCCAATATCCCGAGTGGAAATTTCGATCAGGTCCAGATCAGGATTTGATCAGGTCAGCCCTGATGATAGATCAGGATCTGATATGGTAACTGGATCAAATCCTGATCAG